>NC_074692.1:31335477-31415477 GCF_029448725.1 Salvelinus fontinalis | reverse complement strand
TCTTAAATAGCCCTCCTCCCCTTCTCTTCTCCCTCCCCTGTTCCCCCCATCATCCAGAGCTCAGGGCTGAAAGGACAGGTACAGGAAACACTTGTTCATTAAGAGCCTGGACTTTAGTAATTCAGTCAGCCATTCAGCCAGTCATTCATTCATTCAGTCAGTCAGCCAGTCAGTCATTCAGTCAGTCAAACAGTGAGTCAGTCATTCAGTCAGTCAGCCAGTCAATCATTCAGTCAGCCAGCCAGTCAATCAATCAATCATTCAGTCAGTCAGTCAGTCAGTCAGTCAGTCAGTCAGTCATTGTCAGTCAGTCAGCTAGTCCGTCAGTCAATTAGCCAGTCAGTAAACAGGGAGAGGAGGTAGTCTGACTGGATCTTCATCACTGTTAGCTCAAGGCCACATGCTCTTTTTCATTACTCTGAACAGACCAGCTGAAATGTAACTACAACCAATTTCATTGCAGTCTATAAAGCTGTCCATCAAAATCCTACCGAACAGAGGAGCAGAGTGGGGGTGGAGGGAACGAGGGAGGTGCTGTTAGAGGGAACGAGGGAGGTGCTGTTGGAGGGAACGAGGGAGGTGCTGTTAGAGGGAGCTGCTGGATTCAGGACAGGGTGTCAGCGAGTTTCAATGGCGAGGCGGGAGAGGAGGAGACAAGGAGTGGGCGGTGGTACCGGATAGTGTTCACCTAAAAGGTTTTGACCTAGTGATGTACAGGGGGAAATGCTCCATAATCAAGGGTTCTGGCAACACTTTACATTAAGTAAACATATTGTATCTACCCATTTAAATGATATCAGTTCAACATAATGTAAAGCGTGAAACCATACAGTACATGGTAAACAATATTCATAGAGGTAAAAAACTATATTTTGCTCAAAACGAGTGGAACTTTAACAAAAACATGTTCTGTGCATGTTACTATTATGAAAAGGTGTTGTAATGTGTGGTAAGTACAGTATCATATTGTGTGTTATGTATATACCTCACATAGCACTGTCATGGCCTTATGTTGTGGATTTTAACGAGCTGAGGTCAGTATTGAGGCCAGTTGTCCTTGCTGTCTCTGAAGAGGGCAGGGAAGATGTTCTGTGTTTCAGGATATCAAACCATTTCTGAAATCATTGACCCAAAGTCAACAACAAACAATTCCTTTAAGATCCATTTATTAAAAAAGAGACAAATAAGTTATAATATTTTTTATTTGTTAGAATTCTATCAGTGTTTCAACATTAATATTTAGAGAGCTAGTACAATTTCTACTTTCATGGCTAGCCTTTCACAAACCAATAGAAACAGCTTGCTGAGTTTTCCCTCCCCTATGATAGATAATACTGAGTGGGACGAGTCAGTCAATGCCGTCAGAGAGCCAGTTAGCAATGAAAGTGTGCACCGTAGGATTTTTCTCTGTTATGGTATTATTACATATAAACTCTTAAAAATATATACTTCTGTCAAATAACTTGACAACAACTATGTACACTACAAAAATACATTTTCATATAAATAAATTATATGGCATACATTTATCTTTGTAACTGAAACAATATATATCCTCGACAACCAAGACCAAATGGCAGTCTGTAGAAAACCATAGATAATTTTTTTCCCTTTTAAAATCCTCTAAGAGCTATGGTGAGTCTTGTAGTGTAAATGTTATATACTCTTGTTTCCCTACTTAACATTAGTAAGCACTTTATACAGATTGAACACCATTCATGTCAAAACAACAACTGTAATAGTATTTTTCAATAGACATAAAAATCCCTGCATTTGTTATCCACTGACATTTATGACCAAACAAAACAAAAACATCTTATAATACAAAAATATAAATATCGCAAATTCAACGTAGAAAAACCAAACACAAACAAAACATTACAACATGTAAGAAAATAGTTGCCAGCCATGATTTTTCTCCATTATTGCCAATGTGACATCAGGAGAAAGAAGAAAGATTTCCACTCAAGCAGCTGACACGTAAAAAGACACACATAGCTACACGTGTTAGACAGGGAGACTGTGTGTATGTGGGGGGGGGGGGTCTGGAAAGGCATGACCGACACACACCGGGCATTATGGGGGGGGGGGCTTAGTGATCCCTGACCCTTGAGGCTTTGGCCTGCGATATTTAGCAGTTGAGAGGGAACTTCCAATTAGTGTCATGGTGTTATGTTGTGGATTTTGACGAGGTGAGGTTGGGTGGGTGGGGACGGCTGGGGATAAATTGGGGCCAGTTGTCTTTGCTGTCTCTGAGGAGGGAAGAGAGATAGGACGGACACACACACACACACACACACACACACACACACACACACACACACACACACACACACACACACACACACACACACACACACACACACACACACACACACACACACACACACACACACACACACACACACACACATTGTTAGACCAGATAGTGCTAAACCCTTCAGCTCTCTGGGCGGTGTATCTTATTGGGTAAAGAGGAAGAAAGAGTTTCTTGTGAATGAAATGTGTAATTCAGTCAAGTGCCATGTTGAGTTGGGAAATACCGTAGCTGTAGCTTATCACTAGAGATAGGACAACAATGTATATTTACAGTGAGAATAACAGAAGTTGCATTCATGAATAAAAAAGGAAACAAACATGTAAACTTCACAACAATATCCTCCATAATGGCCTTGACTAGCTACCATGGATTTTGTCCACCAATTGCAATATTCATTAAAGTGGAATTGACAGCATTTTGGCAACATGAAATCATATCAAAATCTGTTAATCTACACCCCCAGGAAGAATATCACACGTTTTTAAATCTGTTAATCTACACCCCCAGGAAGAATATCACACGTTTTTAAATCTGTTAATCTACACCCCCAGGAAGAATATCACACATTTTTAAATCTGTTAATCTACACCCCCAGGAAGAATATCACACGTTTTTAATCTGTTAATCTACACCCCCAGGAAGAATATCACACGTTTTTAAACGTTTTCTGACAAGCGAGCACATTTGAATAAATTCATAGAATGTTTGGGAATTACGTATACTAAGGCATTTGTGAAAATCCTATAGAAATATAAAGTGGGAAAGCGGCCGTGCGTTTGGACAATTAATAGACACTGCAGTAAATTAAACCTAATAAAAACTTCTGTCTCGTCCAAGACCGGAGTCTACACAGACCTGTGTGCCATAGCCTATCAGAGCTACAGTAGGCATTTATACAAACAAGCCATTTGCCACATGGGCCTGTCATCATTCACTTTGAACTGGACTGTGTGTTTACAGGCAGAAGCAACAGCGCGCGACATTAGATTAGAATGCATTTGCCAAAAGCCACTAAATACACCTGAATGGATTTCTGCAAATATGTAAATACCATGGGAGTCTATTTAAATTTGGGAACTTCACAGTCCTATTGATCAAACAACCATGAAAAGGTAGGCTCTCCTTCCGTTATGCACATCAACAACAACAAGATCAACAGCTAATGTTAGCCAGAATGAGATAAGCTAAAAATCTAACGAGGGAACATTAGATAAATCTTCTCAAACTTTTTCAGCTAGTTGGCCATCAAAATTGCACTGATAAACAATGGGGAATTGTAGCCTACTCATCCTTCTTCAGCTTGCCTGCCAATGCATGCTTGTCCCAACCAAACACCCAAGCTAACTGGCTAAAGATAGGGTTAGGGTTAGCTACTTCCAGACACAAATGAGAGAACACCTCACTCTGACCATTTTACTCGCCCTAGCAGAGCTGGTTAGGCTGTTGACATGTTATCTGAGAATTTATGAATGCAAGAGATATGCTAACTGGATAACAGTCATTCAAGTTCTCACTAGCTAACCAAATGACACCTGCATCTCTAGCTGTGTATATGAGGGAAAAATGTCAGTCACTCACCCACTCCTCCAATGGCATGACATGTCACCCTCCTAGCAGCTAGCTTGCTAGCTAACGTCAGGCTCCATGTTTTTAGGTTGCTACATAGATACGCTAGCCTATTATGACTGACTTGTGATCATTGACGTTGCTAGTTCGGTTGTATTGACATTCCCAACCTTAGTTACATTTGTTCATTTTTGTCCAAAATATTGAGTCATTGAAACTGAAACAGTGCATCCTGGAGGCAGCAAACAACATACCAGACCAGCTGTGATTTACAACCTGATAGCAATGTTTTTTGGACTACCAAGAAATGTATTGGTGAATTATATGAATCATGGATTGAACTGCATCCATCTATTCTGCCAACAATTCCTTAGTGTATGTCATGGAACGTTGAGTCAAATAGAACCTATTTTTAAACCTCTTATGTTGGTTTTGTGGCATAAACTAGGAATTTTATATTTTTTACTGATATTATGATTGTCTGTTTGTTTCATATCAGCAAAGTAGTTAACACGCTGTCAGTTCCATTTTAACTATGGGAGTGATACTTTTACGCCCACTCATGCTACTATAAGATGACTCATGCTACTATAAGATGACTCATGCTACTATAAGATGACTCATGCTACTATAAGATGACTCATGCTACTATAAGATGACTCATGCTACTATAAGATGGCCGCTGAGAGATATGTCATCACAGAGGAAATAGGAGATGGGTAATTGAGTTCAAGGGACACCCAAGTCACAACAAACACCTTTTATATCTTCTACATATCGGCTCGTATTAAATAGCACGCATAGCGTGAGTCAGAGTTTAACAGTAATTGTTTCATAACTACCACAGGTTTGTGATATGCAAATTAATTGTTTAAAAAAAAGTACCTTTATACACAAACATACACACCTGCACACACACATATATAAACACACACATACATGCCCTGTGTAGCTATTGAGTAGTTTCACTTGACGTGATTGTTAGTCTATTTCTTTTTAGAGATGTATCTGATGAGTTACCCACCCACCTACGCACCCACAAACCCACAATCACATTTAAACACACACCTCTTTCTAACATAAAATAAACATTTGCATAGAATTATTATACAAGTTATTATACATTATTACAAAATATTTGAAGCAGCAACAATGTATGCTGAACTGTATTGTCTAGATGAAGCTTCCTCATGGCACAGATCCACAGACGATTGAACAAAAGTAATCAGAGATTTCTCACACACGTTTGTTTTACTGTCCTTGTGGGGACAAAATAATTGGTCCCATTCAAAGTCCTATTTTCCCTAACCCCTAACCCTAACCCCTAACCTTAAGCCTTAATCTAATCTTTACCCCAAACCCCTAATTTAACCCTAACTCCTAAACCTAATTCTAACCATCACCCTAATCGTAACCCTAACCCCTAAGCTTAAAATAGCCTTTCTCCGTATGGGGACTGGCTAAATGTCTCCAATTGTACATGTTTTACTGTGCTTGTGATGACTTCTGGCCCCGACAAGGAAAGTAAAACCAAAAACACACACACGCCATAGAAAATGATGTCCCCAGTCTGCTAAAAAAAGGAGCTGTCCAGCTCCTACATTATAGCTACTTCTTTGTTCATATTTACATAAGTATACATATTTTAATGATGGATAGAGATATCTAAGATAAACATCCACGGGGTTACAGTAAGAATGAGCACCATGGCACTAGCCACCACTGGGTTATGTGTGTCGCTGAGCTGCGCTGCATTGGGCCGCTGAGTGAGAGAGGGAGTCCATCTTTGGCCGTTGTGGTTCTGCTCTCCTCCCCTGGAACAACAGAGAGAAAGACAACAGAGTTAGAAACCTGTCATGACAGCACGCACACACATCTCACTCTCTAAAGGCATAACGCTCAATATATTATGTTCAGTTTGCAGTAAAAAGGGTTTGAAGGACTGAATGGGGACATTTCTGCAAGTAACAAAACCAAAGAAGGAAAAGGAACATTCATTGCAAGTACTTTGTGGATGTAATACCAACATGTGAATTACTTCACTGTCATGAGAAGCTACAAACTCCATTGAGGCTCACCTCAGCTTGCCCTCTTATCAGAGTCGCTCTCAGCTGCCTCACACTCCACATCCTGGAGCTCCATGGCCTCCACATTGGTGTCCATCTTGGTTCCTCTGCAACCCGTATGGACCTTCAGTGGCACATGAGGGTGCTGGAAGGCAGGCTCAGGCTCTGCGCCCCTTGCTGTGTGGTAACTGTCCGCTGCAGTGTGTCCTGGGTAAGAGGAGGTAGGGCTCTGAGTGGGGGGAGAGGCAGAGTGGACGGCGATGGTAACCGATGCAGAGGCCGTTACCGTGGTGATGGGCTGGCAGTAAGTAGGGGCGGGGTTAGAGTGGTGAGGTTGGTGGTGATTGGGCCGGGGGTTGTGGGATGGACGAGTTCTGTGCCCCGCAGAATGTTCTCGGTGGCCTCCCGAGACAAAATGGCCCTCGGAGCCGTAATGGCCTCCAGCCTCAGTAGCAGTTTCAAAAGCGTCCATGCGCGGGCGAGCTGGGGGCAGCGACTGTAGATCCCTCTTGCTGAAGCGACGGGATAAACCGGGGTGGGCATCCGACTCCGGCAGGACAGACTGACAGGAGAGAGATCAGAAAATCAGAACAACTTGTACACATGCTCAACATGTTCAGACAGAGAGCGTGAACATACAGTTGAAGTCGGATGTTTACACACACTTAGGTTGGAGTCATTAAAACTCATTTTTTCAACCACTCCACAAATTTCTTTCTAACAAACTATAGTTTTGTCAAGTCGGTTAGGACATCTACTTTGTGCATGACTCAAGTAATTTTTCCAACAATTGTTTACAGACAGATTATTTCACTTAATCACAATTCCAGTGGGTGAGAAGTTTACATGCACTAAGTTGACTGTGCCTTTAAACAGCTTGGAAAAGTCCAGAAAATTATGTCATGGCTTTAGAAGCTTCTGATAGGCTAATTGACAAAATTTGAGTCAATTGGAGGTGCACCTGTGGACGTATTTCAAGGCCTACCTTCAAACTCAGTGCCTTTTTGCTTGACATCATGAGAAAATCAAAAGAAATCAGCCAAGACCTCAGAAAAAAAAAATTGTAGACCTCCACAAGGGAGGGAGCAATTTCCAAGCGCCCGAAGGTACCACGTTCATCTGTACAAACAATAGTACGCAAGTATAAACACCATGGGACCACGCAGCAATCATACCGCTCAGGAAGGAGATGCGTTCTGTCTCCTTGAGATTAACGTATTTTGGTGCGAAAAGTGCAAATCAATCACAGAACAGCAAATAACCTTGTGAAGATGCTGGAGGAAACAGGTACAAAAGTATCTATATAAACAGTAAAACGAGTCCTATATCAACATAACCTGAAAGGCTGCTCAGCAAGGAAGCTATTGCTCCAAAACCGCCATAAAAAAGCCAGACTACGGTTTGCAAAGATCGTACTTTTTGGAGAAATGTACACTGGTCTGATGAAACAAAAATAGAACTGTTTGGCCATAATGACCATCTTTATGTTTGGGGGAAAAAGGTGACCACCAACCGTGAAGCACGGGGGTGGCAGCATCATGTTGTGGGGGTGCTTTGCTGCAGGAGGGATTGGTGCACTTCACAAAATAGATGGCATCATGAGGTAGGAAAATGATGTGGATATATTGAAGCAACATGTCAAGACATCAGTCAGGAAGTTCAAGCTTGGTCGCAAATGGGTCTTCCAAATGGACAATGACTCCAAGCATACTTCCAAAGTTCTGTCAAAATTACTTCAGGACAACAAGGTCAAGGTATTGGAGTGGCCATCACAAAGCCCTGACCTCAATCCTATAGACAATTTGTGGGCAGAACTGAAAAAGTGTGTGTGAGCAAGGAGGCCAGAAACCTGACCAAGTTACACCAGCTCTGTCAGGAGGAATGGGCCAAAATTCACCCAACTTATTGTGGGAAGCTTGTGGAAGGCTACCCGAAAGTAGCCTTCCACACCGAAGTTAAACAATTTAAAGGCAATGCTACCAAATACTAATTGAATGTATGTAAACTTCTGACCCACTGGGAATGTGATGAAAGAAATACAAATGTAAATAAAACATTCTCTCTACTATTATTCTGACATTTCACATTCTTAAAATAAAGTGGTGATCCTAACTGACCTAAGACAGGGAATTTTTACTTGGATTAAATGTCAGAAATTGTGAAATACTGAGTTTAAATGTATTTGGCTAAGGTGTATGTAAACTTCTGACTTCAACTGTATGTCACATGTGTGTGGGCATTATCTGAAGCACTTACAGAAGACAAAGAGTAGGCTGTGGCGTTTCCTTGTCTAGCTGTCCTTCTTGGCACTGCTCCTTGTCGCACCTCCTCTGCTCTCCCAGCTCTGCCTCTAGTGGTGGGGAGGTCGTACTGCTGCAGCTCCTGGCTGATGCCTGATGCCGTGGTGTTGGAGCTGTACTCAGAGTCTGACGAATCAGAGCCTGTACCTGTCCCCGTCCCTGAGGTGGTGTGGCAGGGGTGGACGGAGAAGTGGACCACGTGAGGAGGGGGCTCTGGGGACGGGGTGGGTAACTGGCTACACCCATCAACAGGGGTCACCTGAGGGGGACAGAAAAAGGAGGGCGGTGTAAGGAGATTAGGGAATTATTTGTATTCCTTTTTTTGTTTTTACACAAACTATGCTGCTAAATAATTTCATGATGAGCTCGTGTTAGAACATTCAATAAAAAGTTAGGGTTGGTTCACCAAAATACGTGTGCGTGAAAAATGTGTGGGTGTGTAAAAAATGTGTGTGTAAAAAAATATGTGTGTGTGCAAGCCATTATTTCTGCAGGATAAACCATCTGACCTCTGGATAGGGGCCAAAGTAAGATAGCAACACAGGGAGAAGGACCAAACCATTCAGCACCCCCAGAATGGTCAGGATGGCCAGCACAGCAAAGAAATACCTGCAACAAACCAACAGTCTACTGTTAAGACATTCAACATGGGCACGACATTTTATCAACCACCATACACCAACACCACAGAAGATAAGGTAGCAAAGAGTCACAACCACTAACATTCTCTGGTCATTTTGTCAGAAGCTTTGAACAACTTAACCAGGGGAACATTAGTAGCATCACATAGATACACCTGTGACAACCACAATGAACACCGGACACAGGCATTAGAGCAAAGACACATCTGCTAAACCACAGGGTAAGCATGATAGCCAACATGAGTGTGTGTGTGTGTGGTTTGTGTTGGTGTGTGTGCGTGTGTGTGTTTTGTGGAATGCGTGGGGGCTGGTGTGGGTATGCAAGGGTGTTTATAGGTATGTGTGTGTGTACAAAGAGAATACCTGGAGCAACCACAGAACAGGAGAGAGGCTGTGAAACATGAACTAGATCAACCATTACACATGCCTGAAAAGACCATGACACACACGCACGCACACACGTACATTGGTTAAGTAGGAAACAGAAATTTACCTGTCAAGTACTGCCAAAGAGGGTTAGTCTTTAGAAAGCCGCACAGAGAAAGAGAAGGAAGCACATTTAACTGGAGTTGGTTAATTCAAAGGCATGGAAACAAAGGGGGAGGGAGGGAGGGAGAAATTGGGGTATGCGGTGTATAAGCAAACATGAAGACAACAAAGCAGTCAGGAATGTGGAGAAGGGGGAAGGAGGGGGAGAAGTGGGAAATAGGGAGAAGGGGGGCACAAAAGGACAAGGGCCTCTCCTTTTCTGATCTAAAACAATAGGCAGAAGAAAAGTATAGAATTGAAACAATTTAGTATAGAAGGAATAGAAAGAGAACAATGAACAGCACCACACCCTGGCCTACCTCCCTTTCTATCACTTTCTCTCTTGACCTTTTTTACAGCTAAGCCCCTGTGAAAAACCCAGCGCTCTACAATCCTGTCTAATTAAATCTCCAGTGTATCAGGAAAGACCCCCTGTCTAATTAAATATCCAGTGTATCAGGAAAGACCCCCTGTCTAATTAAATCTCCAGTGTATCAGGAAAGACCCCCTGTCTAATTAAATATCCAGTGTATCAAGCAAAAAACAATATCTAATTACATCTCAAGTGTGTCACACAGGTAAACCCCCCCCGTCTAATTAAATCTCCAGTGTATCAGGTAAAACACCCCGTCTAATTAAATCTCCAGTGTATCAGGTAAAACACCCCGTCTAATTAAATCTCCAGTGTATCAGGTAAAACACCCCGTCTAATTAAATCTCCAGTGTATCAGGTAAAACACCCCGTCTAATTAAATCTCCAGTGTATCAGGTTAAACACCCCGTCTAATTAAATATCAAGGGTATCAGGTTAAACACCCCGTCTAATTAAATATCAAGGGTATCAGGTTAAACACCCCGTCCAATTAAATATCAAGGGTATCAGGTAAAACACCCCGTCCAATTAAATAGCAAGGGTATCAGGTAAAACACCCCGTCCAATTAAATAGCAAGGGTATCAGGTAAAACACCCCGTCCAATTAAATAGCAAGGGTATCAGGTAAAACACCCCGTCCAGTTAAATAGCAAGGGTATCAGGTAAAACACCCCGTCCAGTTAAATAGCAAGGGTATCAGGTAAAACACCCCGTCCAGTTAAATATCAAGGGTATCAGGTAAAACACCCCGTCTAATTAAATATCAAGGGTATCAGGTAAAACACCCCGTCTAATTAAATATCATGGGTATCAGGTAAAACACCCCGTCTAATTAAATATCAAGGGTATCAGGTAAAACACCCCGTCTAATTAAATATCAAGGGTATCAGGTAAAACACCCCGTCTAATTAAATATCAAGGGTATCAGGTAAAACTCATTCTCTCTCTCTATTTCTCCTACTCATCTTTCTCCCCTCTCCAGTTGCTTCATTAAGGAAGGCTTTCCTCCTCTTTTCGTTCTCCTGTGTGTATGTGTGCGTGTGTGTGTGTGTACTCTCAGTACTCAGGCTCAAGTTGCTCCATCCTCTTGGAGAATGCTTACTGTCTATGTGTGTGTGTGTGTGTGTGTGTGTGTGCGCATATCGTGTATGTGTGTGTGAGAGAGACAGAGAGACAGAGAGAGTGAGAGCAAAAAAAGAGATAGACAAGAAAAGAGAGAGCTGCTGGTTCAGTTTTCCCAGCGAAGTAGCATCAATAAACAGGCCTTTTTAGACAGGCTATAGAATGGGACAGGGGCTGAGACTGGGGACAGGGGTTGAGACTGGGGACAGGGGTTGAGACTGGGGACAGGGGTTGAGACTGGGGACAGGGGGTAAGGATGCAGTGAGGGAGGTGAGGCTACAGCTTCTCTCCCTTTTCCCCCTACCTCTCTCTCCCTTTCCCCCTCTCTCCCTTTCCCCTCTTCTCTCCTCTTCTCTCCCTTTCCCCATTTCCTCCCCCTTTTCCCATTCTCCTCTCCTCTCTCCCTTTCCTTCACCCCTCTCTCCCTTTCCTTCACCCCTCTCTCCCTTTCCTTCACCCCTCTCTCCCTTTCCTTCACCCCTCTCTCCCTTTCCTTCACCCCTCTCTCCCTTTCCTTCACCCCTCTCTCCCTTTCCTTCACCCCTCTCTCCCTTTCCTTCACCCCTCTCTCCCTTTCCTTCACCCCTCTCTCCCTTTCCTTCACCCCTCTCTCCCTTTCCTTCACCCCTCTCTCCCTTTCCTTCACCCCTCTCTCCCTTTCCTTCACCCCTCTCTCCCTTTCCTTCACCCCTCTCTCCCTTTCCTTCACTCCTCTCTCCCTTTGCCCCCTCTCCTCGCTGTTGGCCTCTCTCGACACGAAGATGGGGAAAGTAGCTGAACTCAGAGTTTCTGCCTTGGTTTAAAGCCACATCTACACTGAAACACACACACAAGCACCCACATACACAAACACCGCGCTGGAGCTGTTTGTAGTGAAAACATTTGAGGGGTTGACAAGGAAAGTCAGGGAAACATTTATTTCGGCATGAAAAGAAAAATAGGAGTTGGCTGTGTTGTTATTCTGCAGTCTTCAGGCACAGAATACCGCAGACTTCAAATAGCCTGAGACAGAGACTGAGACTAAGTGGACCAGAGGAGATGAGGAGAAAAGGGTTAGTGTGTGTGTGCACTCTCACTCCTAAGCACGCCATCGTTGACCCCCATGATAACAAGGTCAGGGAGCAGGGCGGTGTGTGTGTTTCCAAACCACATGGGTGGAGATGGCCCTATTTGCTTAAAGAGATAGATCACCCACCTTACAAAACTTCCTCCTTGATGGCTACTTAAGACAGTAGTCTGCAGACATAACCTAGACACTGTTCCAAGATATGCTTAGCTACGGCTCTAAAGTGCGATCAACTTGGTCGCATATGCAACAAAATATTTTGCTGTGTGACCAGGAGTTTTATTTTGGGAGCACCCACTGTGAGACTAGGGAACAGATCTCCCAGATAATGATTGTTTTAATGATAAGGTTACGCTGTACCATTGTTTCCAAGCGCCCTAGAGAAAAAAGTGGGTGCAGATTCGATAGCGTCATGGTTGCACCATTACTACAATGAAAACGGCTTGCTTGTAACCCAACCAGGTAAAAAGATCTGACCCATATAACCGGCGTAACATTTGTATCATTCTATAGCCCCCCCCCCATACCCAACTGGTGGACTGCAGGCCTCGACTACACAAAAGAATAATAATACAAATAATAGCCGGGCTTCAACCCCTGGTATCATATAAACACATGTAAGACATGGACAAATGTGGAGAATTGCAGGAAATTAGATTTAAAACAGACAAAAAGATATCACAGCCCTATGCAAAATGTGGAGAATTGTGGGAATGAACAGTTTGAGAGGGGTACGAACAGTTTGGGGTCGCATGGGTTGGGACGTGTGGGTTTGTTACTACGCCGATAAATGATGATATCCATCCGGACCTTTGTCGTTTAGGAAATGTGTGACCGGATCTCTCAAATAGTACTTGAGTACCCCTGCTATAGCAGTTCGCCGGGATTGCATTTTACATCGTTAACCATTTGTTTACACTTTGTTAAGTCATGTACCGTCATTGGCTAGCTAGCTAACCACCTAGTAACTTTACCAGTATAACCAAACACTTTGGGGCACAGAATGAAAGGGAAAGGTTCTTCAGGAGATTCATGGTCATAGCGATCAATGAATGAGAGATATCTTGCATGTCCTTATCACAAATCTGACATTTTTAAAGAGACAGTGTACAATTTTCAATGTAATGCATCTCAATGGGAAAAATGCCTTTACAGTGTTACATATTCATTTCTAGTGCACCACACGTGCTTCAAATGTAGAGGCCCAATATACTGTAGGCTGTATCTCAATCAATTGAAATCATCTTCTTTTCTAGTGCTCCTAACTTTAAAAAAAACACTGGGAGCACTAGTGCTACCAATGAACATGTTTAATTTAGAGCCAATATGCTTAGCACTTAATAATAGGAACCTTGTCTCACACCTCCCCCGTGTTAGTTTTCATTTGTATTTCTCCCATCCTTCCCCTCAACTACAGTAGCATCGAAGTGTGTGTATGTCAGAGAGAGAGAGAGCGAGAGAGCAAGAGAAAGACAGAGAGGAGAGAGCGAGAGAGCAAGAGAAAGAAGAGAGAGAGAGCAAGAGAAAGACAGAGCGAGAGAGAGGGAGAGAGAGGGGGTAGAGTAGAAAGGGATGGAGGGAAAAGCGGCCTTCACGGATGAGTGGTGTTTCAGGTAGATTCCTGTGTGACATGCAGGCTCAGGCACAGCCTTAACGCTCGACTGACGCCACAGAAACACCACAGAAACACCACAGAAGATAACACACTTGAATAATGTGACACCGGCAGGTAGAAATGTTGAAACTGTTCATTACTGCTTGCAAAATAACGTCCATACAGGTTAGAACACCTTACAATGCAAGAAGATACCAGTATCTCCCAGCTTTGTAGGCTAACGTTCCTTGCTAGCTGACAGCTGAAGCCAACATCAATTCACTACCCCCCCCCCCCCCTACCCGCACACTTTTATAAAATAAGCCACTTCTCTGCAAATGATGATGAGCAGTACAATAAAATAAGTCTCAAAATTGAAGGGAAACAGGTTGTCTGTGATCTCTATCCTCTGAAATCAGCCAAAACAAGCTCAATAACTCAATGTATGCGCACACTCTTATTGAATATGCATTCATGTAAATAGGCCTAGAATACATATTGATTCACCCAGTTTATCAATGGAGATTTACCATTCAAATAAATGATTACCATTATGTTGTTAGATTGGTAAAAACTAAGTCAAATGTACGATTGTATAATTGATTCATTAATGCATACATGGCTGCCTCTGACAATTTTTTACGTAAGAAATGTCAAATGTAATGATATTGAATGATTGAACAGAGCAGTAGCTGAGTTTAGCTATCTGGATCAAGTGCCATTCTGGGACTTTGGTTAAGAGGGTCACCGTAACACCGGTACCTTTTGGACTCCTAATCCCTTTTAAACATTGTGTGTTTGAGCTACAGACTTCTGTACCATTGGATTCGTCCATTTCTTCTGCATCCATAAATACCCAACATTAGTCTGTGTGATTGGGACTGAACTAGAGCGGTGTTTGTGAGAGAAGGACAGATCCTGAAGAAGCCCTTGTTTTACAAAAGTGTCTGTAGAATGCGAATGGTTTGAGCGAACACACACATGTAACATGTTTTGCTTTATAACGCTCACAAGCTCCACAATAGTATTTAGAAGGTAAGGGGTTCTTCTACATAGAAGATCATAGTAAACCACAGGACAGTGTCTATAATACTGTACGGGGTTCTTCTACATAGAAGATCACAGGAAACCCCAGGACATGAAGCACATAGTTGCTGTCACAAACTCCACACAGAATGTTACTGACTAGTTTGATATTCATTTCCCAGTGAGCAAACAATGTCTGTACTTACAGCATTCATATACATTCATTTCTAACAGGCTTTTGCTGGCATTTTTTTTAAATAAATGCAATTGTTTATGTCAAATTGTTTTGTGCTTTACTTGTAGATATTGTGAGAGATTGAGTGTGTGAGTCTCTTTCCATGAGTGTGTGCATGTGTATTTGTGTATTGTGTGTATTTGAGTGTGCATGTAGTCTGTGTGCATGAGTGTATGTGTTCATGTGCGTGTGTACTGTATGTGTGTGTGTACTGTATGTGTGTGAGAGAGAGAGTGTGCGTGTGTCCCACAACTGGTCCCACTCACCTGACGATGAAGTCAAACTCAGAGCCTGCTAGCATGAGGACTCCTAGTAGAGTAGAGAAGGCTCCGTCCAACACAGGAGCAAACATGTGTTCTAACGCCAGCACTGCCCGTCTGTTACGGTCCCCTATCGCTGTGAGGAACGCCTGCAACGTATACAAGCACACACACACACACACCTCATCAGAAAAACTATAATGAAATTTGTAAATATACAAAACACTTTCTGTCTGTGTGTGTGTGTGTGTGTGTGTGTGTGTGTGTGTGTGTGTTATGTTAAGCTATTTTAGGCTTAGGTTTACAGTTAGGGTTATGCTATGGTTAGGGTGTTTTGGGTTAGGGTTTATAGAAAATAGGATTTTAGGTCCCCACAAGGATAGTAAAAGTTAGTGTGTGTGTGTGTGTGTGTACTCACTAGAGCAACATGTACAGTGAACTCTACTCCTATGCCGACAGAGGCGATGAGGATGACCACAGGAACAGCACTGAGCTTGATCCCTATCAACCCCATCATACCAAACAGCTCCACGGTCATCAGAGACAGGACCAGGACCTAAAACAGACAGACCGCAACACAACCGTTATTGACCATTAGAGACCATCTTCAGTTTTAACCCAGGGAACAACCTCAGCATGAATTCAAACATCTCCACGGTCATCAGAGACAAAATCCTCCAAAGTCCCCACAAGGATAGTAAAACAAGGAAAATTCTCCATCGAACCAAGAACCACATCCTCATGAGGACAAAGGCCATTAGTGTAACGCTCGTCGTTAGGAGAAAGAGAGGAGGACCAAGATGCAGCGTAGTGAGTACTCATTTTCCTCTTAATGAAAACCGAATACTCGAACAAAACAACAAACTAACGATAAACGAGAATAACACGAAACGAAACAGTCCTGTCTGGTGACATACACAGAGACACAGAAAACAGGAACAATTACCCACAACCCACAAAGACAAAACAGGCTACCTAAATATGGCTCCCAATCAGAGACAACGACTAACACCTGCCTCTGATTGAGAACCATATCAGGCCAAACACATAGAAACAGACAAACTAGACATACAACATAGAATGCCCACTCATATCACACCCTGACCAAACAAAACATAGAAACATACAACGCAAACTATGGTCAGGGCGTGACAATTAGGTTTAGGGTTTAGAGGTAAGAGTTTAGGGTTAGAGGTTAAGGTAAAGGTTAGGTTTAGGGAAAATAGCATTTTGACTGGAAATCTAATTTGGGTCCCCTCAAGGATATTTAAATGTTTTATTTTACCAGGTAAGTTGACTGAGAACACATTCTCATTTACAGCAAAGACCTGGGGAATTGTTACAGGAGAGAGGAGATGAATGAGCCAATTGGAAGCTGGGGATGATTAGGCGGCCATGATGGTATAAGGGACAGATTGGGAATTTACCCACGACACCAGGGTTAACACCCCTACTCTTACAATAAGTGCAATGTTATATTTAGTGACCACAGAGAGTCAGGTCACCTGTTTAACGTCCCATCCAAAAGGCAGTAAAACATGTGTGGGCTGTGTGTGTGGGTTGGTCCTTCTATACTTGTCGGGACCTAAAATACCCAGAAGTTCCCACAAGGATAGTAAAACAAGGAAAATTCTCCCTCGTGGGGACATTTCCCACGTCCCCATTAGGATAAAGGCTATTTTAAATGTAGGGGTTAGGTTTAGGATTACGGTTAAAATGAGGGTTCGAATTAGGGTTAGGGTAAGGGATTAGTGGTTAGGTTTAGGCTTAGGAGCTAGGTTTAGGTTTTGGGTTACGAAAAATAGGATTTTGAATGGAAATGTATTTTAGGTCCCCACAAGAAAAGAAGAACAAAACGTGTGTGTGTGCGTGTGTGTTAGGGCTTGGAATTGCCAGAGACCTCACATTACAATACATTTTGATTTGATACTGCGATTTTATTGCAATTTTATGTTCCAAGCATATTGCTCAGTATATGTCTGCTGCAGACAGACAAGAGAGATCATGAGAAAATGTGTTTTGATCAGTAATGGAAATAAGTGCTGAAAAAATGTTGGTTCACTGTTTAAAAAGAAGATGGAAAATAAGCTATAGGATGACAAATACCAGACCTAGCAAAAAGCGATTATATACATAGTTTTTAACAAATTGATACCTGGAGTCAAAGTCATCACTAGTGTGTGTGGCCTGTAGCTGGGGGTAAGGGGTAAGGGCAGGGGTGAGGGTTTGGCTACGGGGGTTAGGACGCAGGGGATAGGGGGTGTAAGATAGGATACTGGTGGCCTGGTCTGGACAAAGCAAATGGATCAACTTGAAGCACCGCCATAACTTGTCATTTATTTGGTTAGTAAAGCTAGAGCAGGGGTTTCCAACAGGTAGATCGTAGCACACCTATGAGTAGCTCGCCAAGCAATTCTGAAAGTACATGCATTTTTCCCATTTGTTCCATTGCAAACTGTCATAAACATAAAGCTCCCGGCTACTACCCAATAAAAAGCCACATTGAAATTATCCCACACCTGGTTAACTACTACTGGCTTAAAAAGCCAAACGTAACACAATATCTGCCATTTAATTCCCAGCAATATTGCCCCTGTCTGTCTGTTTGGTGTCAGGCAGAAATGGAGAGAAGAGACAGAAGAATGTATGATGGACAGGGATAGAGAGAAGTTGCTTTGCAAGATATCTATACCTGAAAATGCATGATCTGGGTGATTTATGGATGATATTCAGCAGTCACATGCCTTATTTACTTTGAAGAACTACTAAAAAAGTGATTTTGTCAGGCAGCATAGACAGGGGCTCTATAGAGATGAGATGATGACTTGGAATGAAATGATAGTCATCAAATAAAACACATATACTATACATAACAACTGAATATTTTAGGGTAGACAGAAATACTTTCCCCAATAACCTTCTAAATGAAATGTTAAGTACAAAGTAGGCTTACATGGCAGAACTATATCATGATTATTTGTATCAATTGAGTGGCCATTGTTTTACAAAATCTGGCATGTGCTGCAGCAGTAGGCCTAACAACAGAAACGCTAGATCAACACATTCCTCTCTTGCTAGATGCGCAATTAAAGGGGATTTACCCTCTAAAATGCAAATGTGTTCGTTTTCCCCTCAGACCTAAAACATTTTATTCTGATATCATTTAAGCATTGACATGGATTCAGAACATCCATTTTCATTGTTTCTCTATGAATAATTGTATTATTGAGAGGAAAAAAACAGAAAGAAATTCAAAACCGGGAAAAATAAAACAGAAAACAGAATTCGGGAAAATTCAAAAGATTATTGTATGGGCCCTGTCATGCTGAAAACTGTTAAGTAACCATTATTTTACCAGGTATATTGACATTTATTGTACAGTATGCAGTGCATTCGGAAAGTATTCAGACCCCTTCACTTTTTATGTTGCAGCCTTATTCTAAAATTAATTCAATTGTTGTTTTTTCCCTCATCGATCTACACACAATACCCCATAATACCCCAACAAGTGGCAGGAGTCTTTGAAGCGTCCTCTGAAGCCCCCTCCTGCTGTTCAAAGACCATTCACTGGCATTTTCTACAAGAAATCTGATCTGATCTGATCAGAAATAAAAGCTTCTCCCAAGTGGGTGTGACACCTACTCCTGTTGAATGCTGCACTGCTGCTTGGATTCCACCTGGCGATCTGTTCACTGTCTGCCCTGGCCTGTCTCCCCCGGTCTGGTACAGGTACCTCAGCCACTTTCACCTATCTCTTCCAAGTTTTCGCTTGCCTCCAGCACACACGCACTGTTAGGGCAAGTGACTCTGAACTTACAATGGCTAGCCCCAAGTCGTTATATATTTAAAAAAAAAAATATGTTCATTTTGCTATTTGCCTCATGACTCCAGCATACTTTGTTGACTTGTTGACTACAAACTTTCTTCACCCAACCGTGGGACAGACTATGTTTGTTCCCACACTCAGGATGCTGACTATTGGTTACACAGACTTTTGGCCTCCATCCTATTCTAACCACCTCTCGCCGGCTTTTTTTTCATGCTACCCGATGAAATTTCTGCACAATATGATCTTGTTGCAATCTGATGCACATTCAGATGTCAAAAATCAGCACTGCAGAGCTCTCCCTGTCCTCTGCCGTGCCCTGATTTTATTACTGTTGATGATATCTGGAAATGTGCATGTACCCCCTGGCCCATCTACTGTTGCTAGCCCCAATTCTGACTTGTGCTCTGAAATCTGCTTCACTGATTTCTGCTCTCGTAAAAGCCTGGGTTTCTGCACGTTAACACTAGAAGCTTATTACCTAAAATGTATCAATTGAAAGTGTGGGTTCATAGCTCCAATCCAGATGTGTCGGTCATTACTGAGATGTGGTTAACTTCTTGAGAATACAGGGGGTGCTGTTTCGCATTAGCATAATTGCCTCTACAGACTAAACTGCCTCTTATTCAATTATTGCTGTTACTATATGCATATAACCATATAGCATTGGATAGAAAACAAGCTATGGTTTCTAAAACCGTTCCAATTGAGTCTCTGAGTCAAACACAGGTCATTTCACAGCACTTTCCCTGAGCCAGAAAAAGATTGCAAGATGTGTATGCTCGCTTCAAAGCTCTGCCTATATATGGTCACGCGACCTATGACCCGAATGACACTTCCTTCTTCTTCCTCTGGGTGTCTGGAAGACGTCAGAGGAGAAATTTTTTGTTTATCTTGTACTGACGTGAAATAAGATCTATTTCTTTAGCGTGACCGACAACTTCCGGTTTCTGAGATGCGCGTTTTCAGAGGTGGCATTGTCTTTTGTTATGCTGACGTTACGGATGAAAACTATCTCCGTGTCGAAGTTTGTTTCATACATGTGACCATATCACCGTAATGTATGTTTTTTCAATATAGTTTAATCAGATTATTAGAATTTTTTCGGGAGTTTTGCCGTGTTCCGTTCTTTGAGTTTTTTAACTTTGGACATGGACCGTGCCAGTCGACCAGTACCCAGGCTAAATGAAGAGGGGAAGTTGCCATTGTGAATGGATTGAACGACTCATCAGGACTAAGGACACCTTGATCAACATTCTGATGAAAGACCAGCAATAGTAAGACCCAATTTACGATGTTATTTCATATATCTGTCGTGCATGTGAACTGGTCGCGCGCGTCCAGCTGGTTTTGGCTGGCCTGGTTATGCTAATTAGCTAGTTATGCTAATTTCGCTATAAAACATTTAAAAAATCTGAAATATTGTTTGGATTCACCAGATGTTGGGCTTTCAATGTCTGTACGCTGTGTATTTTTTCTGAAATGTTTTAAGACAAGTAATTAGTTATATAACGTTGGTCTCTGTAATTGTTCTAGCTGCATCAGCACTATATCAGATTGCAGCTGCAATGTAGAACTGTGATTTATACCTGAAAAATGCACATTTAAAAAAAAAAAACTATGCTATACCATAAATATGTTATCAGACTGTCATCTTAAGAATTTTTTTGTTGGTTAGTGGCTATCAATATCTTAGTTTAGCCGAATTGGTGATAGCACCTGATGGAGTAAGAAACTGTTGGAGTAAGAAAATGGTGTCATTTTCCTAACGTGTTTAGCTAATAGATTTACATATTGTGTCTTCCCTGTAAAACATTTAAAAAATCTGAAATGGTGGTTTTATTCACAAGATCTGTGTCTTTCATTGGGTGTCTTGGACTTGTGATTTAATGATATTTAGATGATACTATTTAATTGTGACGCTATGCTAGCGATGCTAATCAGTGTGGGGGGTGTGGGGGGTGCTCCCGGATCCGGGTTAGGTACTCTGTAGAGGTTAAGGAATAGTGTTATGAATACTGAATAATGTTAACCTTTATTGTTATAACCTTTTTTCGGCAAGACATATCTTCCAAAGGGGGGGGGTGACAATCTTTACCAAGGATCCCCTTCAGTGCGCCAGTTGTCTCCACTAAGTCTGTCCCCCCAAAATGTAATTTGCTGGTTTTAAGCATTACATTTCCAAATAGCTTTTTGTTGACTGTTGCTGGGTGATATTGTCCTCCATCAGCACCGGCCTGTACTCTACCTGCCCTAAGCTCTCTTCTGGCCCCTTCCACTAAGTCTGAATTTTTCCTGCTAGGTGACCTAAACTGGGACATGCTTAAACCACCTGACCAAGTCCTCAAGCAATGGGACTCCCTAAATCTTTCTCAGATTATTACCAATCCCACAAGGTATGACTCCAAACACCCAGAAAAGGCTACTCTCCTCGATGTATCCTCACAAATAATCCTGATAGGTACCAGTCTGGTGTTTTCTTTAATGACCTTAGTGATCACTGTTTTACAGCCTGTGTTCGTAATGGCTGCTCAGTGAAACAACCTGTCCTGATTTGTCATAGACGCTTGCTAAAAAACTTTAATGAGCAAGCCTTCCTTCATGAAGTGGCCTCTGTAAAACGATATAGAATCAGCTTGGACTTTAAAAAAAAACATGTCCAGTGGTATTTAAAAAAAACACGCTCCCATAAAGAAAATAAGAATTAAAAACAGGTTCAGCTAGGGATGCACGATATATCGGTGAACATATCAGAATCGGACGATATTAGCTAAAAATGCGAACATCGGTATCGGCACGATGTCTAGTTTAACGGCGAAGTGAAAAAACGATGTCAAAGCTACCGTGCATACCTATATAACGTAGGTACATGACGTAATGATGCCACGTAAAATTTTGCGCTACACGTGCAACACAGCATTCCTAACCTAGCCCACAATGTCTGCTGTGTGGATCAAGCAGTCAACAAGTCTAGCAGTCATTTGAAAGAGTAAGAACATTTCAGTGAGATAACTCAAAGGTGAAATCCATTAAAGCCAAGATAATGGAATTCATTGCTCTTGACAATCAACCCTTCTCTGTCGTGGGTGATGTTGGCTTTCGACCGACTGGTCGAGCACCGATACACACTACCAAGTGCGCTATTTTTCAGATGTTGCCCTACCGGAGTTACACAATAATAGCGTCACTTCTATTAGCTTCACGACATAACTACTATGGAATGCCGTTTGGGTCTTTGCATGTCAAAAAAGATACAGTAGCACTGTCAAAGCTGTACAAAAAGTCTGCAAACAAGCAAACACCGGCCACGAACAATCCGTTTACAATACTGCATTGGTAATAAAGCATCATTTGTTCCGACCGCAACTTCTGATACACATCAAATAGTGTTATTTGACATGTATCTTTTTTGACACGCAAAGACCCAAATGGTGTTCCATTGAAATCCTGGTTAAGAATGAAACGTGATTATGTTTTACTGGTAATGGGGACATATGTAGATGCCAACAAAATAACTTATTGGTCAATGTGGTGTGTGTGTAACCTTTATTTAACTAGGCAAGTCAGTTAAGAAGAAATTCTTATTTACAATGACGGCCCGGACGACGCTGGGTTAATTGTGCGCCGCCCTATGGGACTCCCAATAAATAAAATAATGACAAAGCAAAAACAGATTTATAGAAATTTTTGCAAATGTATTAAAATACTGAAATATTACATTTACATAAGTTTTCAAACACTTTACTCAGTACTTTGTTGAAGCAACTTTGGCAGTGGTTACAGCCTCAACTATTCTTGGGTATGACACTACAAGATTGGCTTCTCCCATTGTTCTCTGCAGATCCTGTCAAGCTCTGTCAGGTTGGATGGGGAGCGTCGCTGCACAGCTATTTTCATGTCTCTCCAGAGATGTTCGATCTGGTTCAAGTCCAGGCTCTGGCTGGGCCACTTAAGTACATTCAGAGACTTGTCCCCAAGCCATTCCTGCGTATTCTTGGCTGTATGCTTAGGGTTGTCCTGTTGGAAGGTGAACCTTTGCCCCAGTCTGAGGTTCAGAGCGCTCTGGAGCAGGTTTTCATCAAGGATCTCTCTGTACTTTGCTCTGTTCATCTTTCGCTCCATCCTGACTAGTCTCCCAGTCCCTGCTGCTGAAAAACATCCCCATATCATGCTGCCACCACATTGCTTCACCGTAGGGATGGTGCCAGCTTTCCTCCAGATGCGACGCTTGGCATTCAGGCCAAAGACTTCAATCTTGGTTTCATCAGACTTGATTCTTATGGTCAGAGAGTCCTTTAGGTGCCTTTTGGCAAACTCCAAGCGGGCTGTCATGTGCCTTTTACTGAGGACTAGCTTCCGTCTGGCCACTCTACCATAAAGGCCTGATTGGTGGAGTTCTGCAGAGATGGTTGTCCTTCTGAAAGGTTCTCCCATCTCCACAGACACACTCTGGAGCACTGTCAGATTGACCATCAGGTTCTTGGTCACCTCCCTGACCAAGGCCCTTCTCCCCTGATTGCTCTGTTTGGCCGGGCGGCCAGCTCTAAGAAGAGTCTTGGTGTTTCCAAACTTCTTACATTCAAGAATGATGGAGGCCACTGTGTTTTTGGGGACCTTCAATGCTGCATACACTTTTTGGTACCCTTCCCCAGATCTGTGCCTCGAAACAATCCTGTCTCGGAGCTCTAAGGACAATTCCTTCGACCTCATGGCTTGGTTTTTGCTCTGATCATGCACTGTCAACTGTAGACCTTATATAGACAGATGTGTGCCTTTCCAAATCATGTCCAATCAATTGAATTCACCACAGGTGGACTCCAATCGAGTTGTAGAAACATCTCAAGGATGATCAACGGAAACAAGATGCACCTTTTGTAAATAAGGTATTTCATTTTTATAAATTTGCTACATTTTCTATAAAACTGTTTTCACTTTGTCATTATGGGGTATTGTGTGTAGATTGCAGAGATTTTTTTTAATGCATTTTAGAATTGGGTTGTAATGTAACAAAATGTGGAAAAGGTCTTTCCAAATTAGGAAAAAATACTTTCCAAATTAACTCTGAGTGCATGTGTGTATGTGTGTATCATTGCAAACTCCTACAGCACATGAGTAGGAGAGAAATAGGGAAATGGCTGTATTTTAGGTGGGAGTGGGGGTTGCTTGGGTAACTTGTGTCCTATCCCCATTTATTTTAGGTCAGTTTCTGGGAGAGACAGATTAGACTAAACACAACAGCACAAGATAAACACTGGGACAGGACTGGGCTAGAAAAACACAGCAGCATGATCTCCTCTCCTCCACTCCCCATCTCTCTTCTCCTCCCTTTCCTTCCCTTCCCTCACCACTACTTGCCTCCCATCTCTCCTCCCCTCCCCACTCCTCTCCTCCCTTCCCTCTCCTTCCTTCTCCTCCCTTTACCACTCCTCTCCTCCCATCCCTCTCCTCCACTCACTACTCCTCCATTCCTTTCTCCTCCACTCACCACCCTTCTCCTTCCTTCCCTCTCCTCCCTTCCCTCTCCTCCACTCACCACTCCTATCCTTCCTTCCCTCTCCTACCTTGTCCTCCCTTCCCTCGCTTCCACTCACCACTCCTCTCCTCTCCTCACCACTCCTCTCCTCCTTTCCCTCTCCTCCACTCACCACTGCTGTCCTCCCTTCCCTTCCCTCTCCTCTCCTCCCTCCTCCACTCACCACTTCTCTCCTTCCTGCCTTCCTCTCTCTCCTCTCCACACTCCCACAGTCACACAGTGTATGGGGGTGGAGGTTTAAAACTGATGGATTGGAATGTTCTGTAATAAGGAAGTCTCTTTTTACAGGATTCTAATCTGACAGATTTATGAAAATTGACTTTATACTGATATATGATGTCAACACACATTTTGCCCATGTATTCAATGCAAAAAGAATGCCGCTTTAGAATGTGTGTGTGTGTGTGTGCATTCACACAGTAGGGTAGGGTTGCAAAGCTACTGGTAATTTACCTAAATTACTGAAAATTTCAGGAATTTGGGTAATTAACAGAAAATGTATGGCAATCTATTGTAACTTTGGTAATTTCTTATTGTTTTATTCATATATACAGTACCAGTCTAAATTTTGGACACACCTACTCATTCAAGGGTTTTTCTTTATTTTTACTATTTTCTACATTGTAGAATAATGTTACGTTCCCCAGTTTCTGTGTTCTGTTTTGTATTTTAGTGTGTGTGTTTCAGGAGATGGCTTCCTGAAGTACTCCCCAACCAGCTGATTGGTCAACACCAGGCTAATTGGTGATTGGAGCTGACCCCGCCCCCTCGTCAAGAAGCAGCTGACTCTAATCACCATTGCCACCTGAAGATAAAAGCCAGTGTTCTGCCCAAGAGAGGGAGAAGAGATTGAGAGAGGAGATTTGGAGATGAGATTTGGAGTAGAGATTTGGAGATTGAGAGAGAAAAATTAGATTGTGATATAGTGTGGGTTGTGTATCAGAAAGTGTGGTATGTACTGTTGTTGTTGGTAGCAGTTTTTCTATGTCCTGTGTTTGAGTGTTTGTGAAATCATTAATAATTACTCTGTTTCATGTGTTCCCAGGGGGGAAGGAGAAGGCACTTTGGGAGTGCTTAGGCAAGAGGCCCGCGGGCATACATATACCCGTAGTATATTTACTGTCTAGGCACACTAGGTAAGACCTGGGCGGACCACCCCCTGTATTTTGGTTAGGGCACCAGACGGTGCTAAGTTAGGTAAGTTAAGTGGGTAGGCAGGTTAGATAGGAGAGGGGGAACTTTGATATTTACTTTCTTTGCTTTGGTTCCGTCCAGCCCCTTTTCCCCATATTACCGTGTAAGAAAATAAATCCAAGTAAACGGTAAAATCTGCTTTTGTGTCATCCTTGCTCGCACCTACAGTCCATACCTCTTGCACTTCAGAGAGTTGAGTTATAGCAGGGAGTTGCGTTCCCTCTTCTCAGAGGCGTGCGTAACATAATGGGGGCTCATCCGGGATTCCATTAAACCCACCGGACCCTGCTGCACTGAACTCTCTGTGGTTAGTGATTGAGGTGTGATGGTAGGTTGTGAGTTTGGATGACTTGTTCAGTTTGTGTTTTCAGTAAATTGTTGTGTACAAGATGGCTGCCTCAGCCATCTCCAAGTTCATTGAAGCGCCCTCTATTGATTGTTTGGTGAGGTTTCGAAAAGTAGACCTTATAGCTATAGCTGACCATTATGGATTTGTTATCCCTGAGAAAGCCCTAAAGGCTGAGCTTTTGGTGCTAGTCAGGGAGGGTTTAGTGAGAGAAAGAATTCTCTCATTGAAAGGAGAGGAGACGGGTAGACTTTCCGATGCCAAGTCGGAGGACAGGGCAGAGGAAGGGGTTGCTCGTACCCCCTTTACATTGCCTCGATTCGATCCTTTATCTTCTGCTTCAGGTCGTTCAGACGGGACCGCTAGGCTAAAGGTGAGGCTGGCCCGGTTAGAAATGGAGCAAAAAGATAAAGAGAGACAAATGCATTTTGACCTTGAAATTAGGAAAATAGAAGCCGACAAGGAGGTGAGGATCCGACAGCTAGAGCTAGATGCTGGCTCCGGTACGACTCCAAAAGCTGCTCATCATCAAGCCCACTTTGATGTAAGTAAAAATATCGCTTTAGTCCCACCATTCCGAGAGTCGGAAGTTGATTCCTATTTCTCTGCGTTTGAGCGTGTGGCCGCTGCGCTGCATTGGCCACTCGAGGTTTGGCCTCTCCTGTTACAATGTAAATTGTCTGGGAAAGCCCAGGAAGTAGTAGCTGCTCTCTCCCTGGAAGACAGTTTAGACTATGATACAGTTAAAACTACCGTGTTGCGGGCTTATGAGTTGGTGCCTGAAGCTTATAGACAGCGCTTCAGGAACCACAAGAAACCCTCTCACCGTACTTTTGTTGAGTTTGCTAGGGACAAAGAGTCTCTGTTTAATCGATGGTGTTCAGCCAGCAAAGCTAAAACCTTTGCTGATATTCGGGAGTTGATGCTGTTGGAGGATTTTAAAAGCAACCTTCCTGATAGAATTGTAGTTCATTTAAATGAACAGAAAGTGGTGACATTGGCCCAGGCAGCAGTGTTGGCAGATGAGTACGCTTTGACACACAAGACTGTCTTTGGTGCACCTCGTTTTGAAGGTAGACTGATTACGTCATCAGTGCCTCATTCAGGTCGCTTTTCCTCTGACAAGCCTTTTCATGAGATCCGTGAATGTTTTTACTGTCACCAAAAGGGTCACGTGATTGCGGACTGCCCAGTTTTGAAAAATAAACCGAAACAGTCCCAGTCACTGTCCCCAAAAAGGAAAAGTTTGGGTTTAGTCAAGTCTTTGGCTCGTCCGTTGGTCCGAGGTATTGATTCAGCATTTGAGAAACCGGATCCTGTTTATGCTCCGTTTATCTCTACCGGTTGTGTTTCCTTAACTGGAGAACAAGCTGATCAAAAGCCAATTAAAATCTTACGAGACACCGGGGCGGCGCAGTCAGTAATTATTACTGATGCTTTACCCTGGTCTCCTGAAACGTATTGTGGCTCGCATGTTATATTACAGGGGATAGAGACAAAAACAGTACCTGTACCATTACACTGGGTCCACTTAGTGTCAGATTTGGTATCAGGACGTTTCCGTGTTGGTGTAGTGTCTACACTGCCAGTAAAAGGAGTCACATTGCTATTAGGGAATGATATTGCTGGTGGTAACGTTACTCCTGTGTTAGAGGTAGTAGACAACCCAGAAATCAAAATTGCAGATGAGAAATTGGTTCAAGCATTTCCACATGTTTTTCCTGCTTGTGTGTTAACGAGGGCACAATCTCGCAAGCTTGGAGATGTGGTGGATTTGGCTAGTTCCATTTTTGAGAATGTTGAAGTAGAAGACAATGCACCGAGTATTCCTTCTGCAAGTCCGACAGTTTTTACTCCTGTAAAAACTAAGGAAGGGGACTGCGAAATCGCGCCCCAATTACATGACATTCTTTTGTCTGTCACCCCTGAGAAGGTGATTGAATGTCAAAAAGGAGACACCAGTCTTAGCAAGTGTTTTGCTTCGGTAATTTCCATTGAGGAAGCTAAAACTAGAGAGACTGCCTACTTTATGGAAGCAGGAGTTTTGATGCGTAAATGGGCAGCTCATGACACCGTTAATGACTGGAGTGAAGTGTGTCAAGTGGTTGTTCCTACACCGTTCCGACAGCAGGTGCTGTCACTCGCCCATGACCAGGCGTGGTCTGGACATTTGGGGATCACAAAGACTTATAACCGGGTCCTTCGTCATTTTTTTGGGCCAGGTTTGAAGTCTGACGTGGTCCGATTTTGTAAAACATGTCACGTATGTCAACTCACTGGGAAAGCGAATCAAACAGTTCCTAGAGCACCGCTCTACCCGATTCCTGTGGTGGGGGAACCGTTTGAAAGAGTGATAGTTGATTGTGTAGGTCCGTTGCCGAAAACCAGGTCAGGTAACCAGTTCCTATTAACAATAATGTGCAGTGCTACTCGATACCCAGAGGCTATTCCTCTCCGTACTATTACGGCTAAGACTGTGGTGAAGGCACTGGTGAAGTTCTTCTCTACGTTTGGACTCCCTAAAGTAATCCAAACAGATCAGGGATCCAACTTTATGTCCAAAATGTTTTCAAATGTGTTAAAGACATTGTGTATTTCCCATCAGGTCTCAAGTCCGTATCATCCAGAGAGTCAAGGGGCTCTCGAACGCTGGCATCAGACGCTGAAGGCAATGCTACGCAAGTATTGTATGGATACCAGTACCGATTGGGATGAGGGGGTGCCCTTTGTCCTATTTGCTATAAGGGAAACGATACAAGAGTCCTTAGGGTTCAGCCCTGCTGACCTTGTGTTTGGACACACCCCACGGGGTCCGCTGAAAGTTTTGAAGGAGCATATCTTATCTCCTACACCCAGTAGCGCCCCTAAAAATGTGTTGGATTATGTCAGTAAAATGCGGGAGAGACTGCACGCCGCATGTGCGTTAGCCCAAAAGTCTCTTTCCTCTTCGCAAAAACGCATGAAGGTGCATTATGACAAAAAGGCTGTTGGCCGTTCTTTTGCACCAGGGGATCAAGTTTTAGTTTTGTTGCCAATTCCTGGCTCATCTCTGTCAGCACGTTTTTCTGGACCATATCTGGTGGAAAAGAAACTCAGTGACACCAACTATGTGATAAAGACCCCAGATCGGAGGCGTTCTTCCCGTGTGTGTCATGTTAACATGCTAAAAGAATATTATGTACGTGACTCTCCAGACAGCTCCTCAAGTAAGCCGGTCCAGCCCGCCGTCTCCAGTGTGGCTGCGGTGGTGCTGAAGCCTGGCTGGGACCTAGAGGAGGATAAGGAGGATGGGTTGGAGTTACGCCATACGTTACAGCAGTGTGAACGCCTATGTAATTCAGAGATGCTGAAGAAGTTACCCTCTCAAATGGAACATTTGGATAGCGATCAAACTAAGGACCTTATCCTATTGATAAACAGTTTACTCAGTGTGTTTCAGGACGTTCCAAGTCGCACGTCCATCTTGGAACATGACGTGGATGTGGGCAACGCTGCTCCTATACGTCAGCATCCGTACCGGGTTAATGCAAAGAAAAGGGAGGTAATGAAAAGTGAGGTAGCTTATTTATTACAGAATGACATGGCAAAACCCAGTAACAGCTCCTGGAGTTCCCCATGTATTCTTGTTCCTAAGCCTGACGGTACGTCCCGCTTATGCACGGACTATCGTCGAGTAAATGCAGTTACAAAGTCTGATTCTTTTCCTCTACCTCGATTAGATGACTGCATTGATAGAATTGGCTCTGCTGCTTACGTTAGTAAGTTAGATTTGTTAAAAGGTTATTGGCAGGTGCCTCTGACCTCTCGAGCTTCTGACATATCGGCTTTTGTTACGCCTGATAACTTTGTACAATACACTGTGATGCCCTTTGGCATGTGTAATGCACCTGCTACTTTTCAGCGTCTAGTTAACATTGTGTTTGCAGATGTGCCAAATTGTACTGCATACCTTGATGATGTGGTGATCCATTCGTCTACTTGGTCTGATCATCTCTCCACTTTGAAAAGTGTGTTTCAGCGGTTGGAGAATGCTTCTTTAACCCTCAATTTGGCCAAGTGTGAGTTTGGGAAGGCTACGGTGACTTACTTAGGGAAACAAGTGGGACGAGGTCAAGTGCGCCCAGTAACTGGCAAGGTGGAGGCAATTGTTGCTTTTCCTGCTCCCACGACTCGACGCCAGTTGCGCAGATTCCTAGGGATGGTAGGGTACTATCGTACATTCTGTAAGAATTTCTCGACGGTAGTAGCTCCCCTTTCATCTCTGCTTAGTCCCAAGGTACCATTTAGGTGGTCCAAGGACTGTAACCATGCTTTTGAGTCCGCTAAAGCGCTACTTTGTAGTGCCCCAGTGCTTGCCGCCCCCAACTTTGACATACCTTTTAAGTTGGAGGTTGACGCTAGTATAGTGGGGGTGGGTGCGGTTCTCTTACAGGAAGATGAAGACGGAGTGGATCGGCCCGTCAGTTTCTTCTCCCGTAAGTTCAACTCGTGTCAGTCAAGGTACTCCACAATTGAACAAGAGACGCTAGCTTTATTGCTAGCCTTACAGTTCTTTGAGGTATATGTGGGATCCAGTGCCTTGCCTGTAATGGTCTTCACGGACCATAATCCTTTAGTGTTCTTAAAGCAAATGTACAATCAGAACCGCCGCCTTATGCGGTGGGCTCTGATTGTACAAGGATATAATGTACAGATAGCCTATGTGAAGGGCTCAGCGAATGTGGTTGCTGACGCTCTATCACGGGTTTACTAACTGGGGAAGCGTTGGTTTTTGTTATTACAAACTGTATGTTTGCAATTTTTGTGGTGGGCGTGTTACGTTCCCCAGTTTCTGTGTTCTGTTTTGTATTTTAGTGTGTGTGTTTCAGGAGATGGCTTCCTGAAGTACTCCCCAACCAGCTGATTGGTCAACACCAGGCTAATTGGTGATTGGAGCTGACCCCGCCCCCTCGTCAAGAAGCAGCTGACTCTAATCACCATTGCCACCTGAAGATAAAAGCCAGTGTTCTGCCCAAGAGAGGGAGAAGAGATTGAGAGAGGAGATTTGGAGATGAGATTTGGAGTAGAGATTTGGAGATTGAGAGAGAAAAATTAGATTGTGATATAGTGTGGGTTGTGTATCAGAAAGTGTGGTATGTACTGTTGTTGTTGGTAGCAGTTTTTCTATGTCCTGTGTTTGAGTGTTTGTGAAATCATTAATAATTACTCTGTTTCATGTGTTCCCAGGGGGGAAGGAGAAGGCACTTTGGGAGTGCTTAGGCAAGAGGCCCGCGGGCATACATATACCCGTAGTATATTTACTGTCTAGGCACACTAGGTAAGACCTGGGCGGACCACCCCCTGTATTTTGGTTAGGGCACCAGACGGTGCTAAGTTAGGTAAGTTAAGTGGGTAGGCAGGTTAGATAGGAGAGGGGGAACTTTGATATTTACTTTCTTTGCTTTGGTTCCGTCCAGCCCCTTTTCCCCATATTACCGTGTAAGAAAATAAATCCAAGTAAACGGTAAAATCTGCTTTTGTGTCATCCTTGCTCGCACCTACAGTCCATACCTCTTGCACTTCAGAGAGTTGAGTTATAGCAGGGAGTTGCGTTCCCTCTTCTCAGAGGCGTGCGTAACAAATAATAGTGATGACATCAAACCATGTAATAACACATATGGAATCATGTAGTAACCAATGGTGTGATGGTGCTTTGCTGGTGACATTGTCAGTGATTTATTTAGAATTCAAGGTACACTTAATCAGCATTTCTACCACAGTATTCTGCAACGATACGCCTTCCCGTCTGGTTTGTGCTTAGTGGGACTATCATTTATTTTTCAACAGGACAATGACCCAACACACCTCCAGGCTGTGTAAGGGCTATTTGACCAAGAGGGAAAGTGATGGAGTGCTACATCAGATGACCTGGCCTCCACAATCACCTGACCTCAACCCAATTGAGATGGTTTGGGATGAGTTGTACCGCAGAGTGAAGGAAAAGCTGCCAACAAGTGCTCAGCATATGTGAGAACTCCTTCAAGACTATTGGAAAAACATTCTATGTGAAGCTGGTTGAGAGAATGCCAAGAGTGTATAAAGCTGTCGTCAAGGCAAAGGGTGGCTGTATGCATCTGTGTGTGCATCTCTCTGAGTGTGTGTGCATCTCTCTGCGTTAGCCTGTGTGTACTCACGATGATGCCGGCAGTCCAGGGGTTGAGCAGAAAGAGGGCACAGACGAGGAAGGTGCAGGCTAGCACCACGCTGATGGAGAGCAGCAGCCAGTGTCTGAGGCCTACGTACTGCTCCCAGAAGAGGAAGGGGTAGCCGTTGGGGTAGCTGGGTAAGCCCTGGCGGCTGTAGTTACTGCAGATGGCTCGCACCGACTCGATGGCCTCCACAAACTGGGGGGTCTCGCGGAGCCCGTTGAGGTAGAATGGAAACTGTGCATATTCGATGGGCTCGGCAGCAGGAACTAGACAGAGAGGGGGGTAGAGGTTTTGAAAAGGTGCAGGTATGGTAGAGTTCAAACAAGTACACCAGGTCTCAGCACCAACTCACTTTGCCTCACTACACAAATTAATATTAGGACTGGCTGGTTGGCAGAGCTGGAACGTGGTCCCATGAGCCTTGGTAGGGACTGACATGTCATATACTGTATGTGTGCGTGTAAGAGTGTGTGTGTGTGTGGGTGGGGGGGATCCATTCTCTCCAGTCTCAGCCTAGTGACGGGCTAATGACAGCAGAGTATCAGGCCTGAAGTTGATACTCTGTAATTACAACCTGAATCATCACCATTACCTATCTCTCTCTCACACACACAACGTTTGGTTTGTTATGACTATTGCAACATTGCCAAGACACATGTTCTAAACTCACGTTATTCTCCCCATGTCATGTCATGTGCCCTATGCTTCCTTATACCCACAACACCACTTTATAAAAATGTTACACCCACCTCACCACACTATAATATACACTGCTCAAAAAAATAAAGGGAACACTAAAATAACACATCCTAGATCTGAATGAATGAAATATTCTTATTAAATACTTTTTTCTTTACATAGTTGAATGTGCTGACAACAAAATCACACAAAAATGATCAATGGAAATCAAATTTATCAACCCATGGAGGTCTGGATTTGGAGTCACACTCAAAATTAAAGTGGAAAACCACACTACAGGCTGATCCAACTTTGATGTAATGTCCTTAAAACAAGTCAAAATGAGGCTCAGTAGTGTGTGTGGCCTCCACGTGCCTGTATGACCTCCCTACAACGCCTGGGCATGCTCCTGATGATGTCTGGACAGTCCTGGACAGTCTGTGGTGCAACGTGGCGTTGGTGGATGGAGCGAGACATGATGTCCCAGATGTGCTCAATTGGATTCAGGTCTGGGGAAAGGGCGGGCCAGTCCATAGCATCAATGCCTTCCTCTTGTAGGAACTGCTGACACACTCCAGCCACATGAGGTCTAGCATTGTCTTGCATTAGGAGGAACCCAGGGCCAACCGCACCAGCATATGGTCTCACAAGGGGTCTGAGGATCTCATCTCGGTACCTAATGGCAGTCAGGCTACCTCTGGCGAGCACATGGAGGTGGCTGTGCGGCCCCCCAAAGAAATGCCACCCCACACCATGACTGACCCACCGCCAAACCGGTCATGCTGGAGGATGTTGCAGGCAGCAGAACGTTCTCCACGGCGTCTCCAGACTCTGTCACGTCTGTCACATGTGCTCAGTGTGAACCTGATTTCATCTGTGAAGAGCACAGGGCGCCAGTGGCGAATTTGCCAATCTTGGTGTTCTCTGGCAAATGCCAAACGTCCTGCACGGTGTTGGGCTGTAAGCACAACCCCCACCTGTGGGCGTCGGGCCCTCATACCACCCTCATGGAGTCTGTTTCTGACCATTTGAGCAGACACATGCACATTTGTGGCCTGCTGGAGGTCATTTTGCAGGGCTCTGGCAGTGCTCCTCCTGCTCCTCCTTGCACAAATGCGGAGGTAGCGGTCCTGCTGCCGAGTTGTTGCCCTCCTACGGCCTCCTCCACGTCTCCTGATGTACTGGCCTGTCTCCTGGTAGCGCCTCCATGCTCTGGACACTACGCTGACAGACACAGCAAACCTTCTTGCCACAGCTCGCATTGATGTGCCATCCTGGATGAACTGCACTACCTGAGCCACTTGTGTGGGTTGTAGACTCCGTCTCATGCTACCACTAGAGTGAAAGCACCGCCAGCATTCAAAAGTGACCAAAACATCGGCCAGGAAGCATAGGAACTGAGAAGTGGTCTGTGGTCACCACCTGCAGAACCACTCCTTTATTGGGGGTGTCTTGCTAATTGCCTATAATTTCCACCTGTTGTCTATTCCATTTGCACAACAGCATGTGAAATTTATTGTCAATCAGTGTTGCTTCCTAAGTGGACAGTTTGATTTCACAGAAGTGTGATTGACTTGGAGTTACATTGTGTTGTTTAAGTGTTCCCTTTATTTTTTTGAGCAGTGTATTATACCCACGACACCCCAATTTAATGTCTTATACTCACCACACTATAATATATTATCCCGACCACACCCCACTTTAATATCTTATACCCATCACACTATAATATATTTTACCGACCGCACCCCACTTTAATATATTATACCCACCACACTATAATATATTATACCGACCACCCCCCACTGAAATATCTTATACCCACGTCACCCCACTTTAAATCTTATACCCACCTCACTATAATATATTATACTGACCACCCCCACTATAATATCTTATATCCACCACACCCCACTATAATATCTTATACCCACCACACTATAATATCTTATATCCACCACACCCCACTATAATATCTTATACCCACCACACTATAATATCTTATATCCACCACAACCCACTATAATATCTTATATCCACCACACCCCAATTTAATATCTTATATCCACCACACCCCACTATAATATCTTATATCCACCACACCCCACTATAATATCTTATATCCACCACACCCCACTATAATATCTTATATCCACCACACTATAATATCTTATAACCACCACACCCCAATATAATATCTTATATCCACCAAACTATAATATCTTATATCCACCACACCACTATAATATCTTATACCCACCACACTATAATATCTTATACCCACCACACCCCACTATAATATCTTATATCCACCACACTATAATATCTTATATCCACCACACCACTATAATATCTTATACCCACCACACTATAATATCTTATACCCACCACACCCCACTATAATATCTTATATCCACCACACTATAATATCTTATATCCACCACACCCCACTATAATATCTTATACCCACCACACTATAATATCTTAAACCCACCACACCCCACTATAATATCTTATATCCACCACACTATAATATCTTATATCCACCACACCCCACTATAATATCTTATACCCACCACACTATAATATCTTATATCCACCACACCCCACTATAATATCTTATACCCACCACACTATAATATCTTATATCCACCACAACCCACTATAATATCTTATATCCACCACACCCCAATTTAATATCTTATATCCACCACACCCCACTATAATATCTTATATCCACCACACCCCACTATAATATCTTATATCCACCACACCCCACTATAATATCTTATATCCACCACACTATAATATCTTATAACCACCACACCCCAATATAATATCTTATATCCACCCCACTATAATATCTTATACCCACCACACTATAATATCTTATAACCACCACACCCCAATATAATATCTTATATCCACCCCACTATAATATCTTATACCCACCACACTATAATATCTTATAACCACCACACCCCAATATAATATCTTATATCCACCAAACTATAATATCTTATACCCACCACACCCCACTATAATATCTTATATCCACCACACTATAATATCTTATATCCACCACACCACTATAATATCTTATACCCACCACACTATAATATCTTATACCCACCACACCCCACTATAATATCTTATATTCACCACACTATAATATCTTATATCCACCACATCCCACTATAATATCTTATACCCACCACACTATAATATCTTATACCCACCACACCCCACTATAATATCTTATATCCACCACACTATAATATCTTATATCCACCACACCCCACTATAATATCTTATACCCACCACACTATAATATCTTATACCCACCACACCCCACTATAATATCTTATATCCACCACACTATAATATCTTATATCCACCACACCCCACTATAATATCTTATACCCACCACACTATAATATCTTATACCCACCACACCCCACTATAATATCTTATATCCACCACACTATAATATCTTATATCCACCACACCCCACTATAATATCTTATACCCACCACACTATAATATCTTATACCCACCACACCCCACTATAATATCTTATACCCACCACACTATAATATCTTATACCCACCACACCCCACTATAATATCTTATATCCACCACACTATAATATCTTATATCCACCACACCCCACTATAATATCTTATACCCACCCCACTATAATATCTTATACCCACAACACCCCAATATAATATCTTAAACCCACCACACCCCACTTTAATATCTTATACCCACAACCCCCCAAAATAATATCTTATACCCACCACACTATAATATGTTATACCGACCACACCCCACTATAATATCTTATGCCCACCACACTATAATATGTTATACCCACCACACTATAATATCTTATACCCACAACACCCCACTATAATATCTTAAACCCACCACACTATAATATGTTATACCGACCACACCCCACTATAATATCTTATACCCACAACCCCCCAAAATAATATCTTATACCCACCACACTATAATATGTTATACCGACCACACCCCACTATAATATCTTATGCCCACCACACTATAATATGTTATACCCACCACACTATAATATCTTATACCCACAACACCCCACTATAATATCTTAAACCCACCACACCCCACTTTAATATCTTATACCCACCACACTATAATATGTTATACCGACCACACCCCACTATAATATATTATACCCACCACACGCCACTATAATATCTCATATCCACCCCACTATAATATCTTATACCCACCACACCCCACTATAATATCTTATATCCACCCCACTATAATATCTTATATCCACCACACTATAATATCTTATATCCACCACACTATAATATCTTATATCCACCACACCCCACTATAATATCTCATATCCACCCCACTATAATATCTTATACCCACCACACCCCACTATAATATCTTATATCCACCCCACTATAATATCTTATATCCACCACACCCCACTATAATATCTCATATCCACCCCACTATAATATCTTATACCCACCACACCCCACTATAATATCTTATATCAACCCCACTATTATATCTTATACCCACCACACCCCACTATAATATCTTATATCCACCCCACTATAATATCTTATATCCACCCCACTATAATATCTTATATCCACCACACTATAATATCTTATACCCACCACACTATAATATGTTATATCCACCACACTATAATATCTTATATCCACCACACTATAATATCTTATATCCACCCCACTATAATATCTTATACCCACCACACCCCACTATAATATCTTATATCAACCCCACTATTATATCTTATACCCACCACACCCCACTATAATATCTTATATCCACCCCACTATAATATCTTATATCCACCCCACTATAATATCTTATATCCACCACACTATAATATCTTATATCCACCACACTATAATATCTTATATCCACCACACTATAATATCTTATAACCACCACACCCCACTATAATATCTTATATCCACCACACTATAATATCTTATACCCACCACACTATAATATGTTATATCCACCCCACTGTAATATCTTATACCTACCACACTATAATATCTTATATCCACCACACCCCACTATAATATCTTATATCCACCACACCCCACTATAATATCTTATACCCACAACACCCCACTATAATATCTTATACCCACCACACTATAATATCTTATACCCACCACACTATAATATGTTATACCCACCACACTATAATATCTTATACCCACAACACCCCACTATAATATCTTATATCCACCACACTATAATATCTTATACCCACCACACCCCACTATAATATCTCATATCCACCCCACTATAATATCTTATACCCACCACACCCCACTATAATATCTTATATCAACCCCACTATAATATCTTATACCCACCACACCCCACTATAATATCTTATATCCACCCCACTATAATATCTTATATCCACCACACTATAATATCTTATATCCACCACACTATAATATCTTATATCCACCACACCCCACTATAATATCTTATATCCACCCCACTATAATATCTTATATCCACCCCACTATAATATCTTATATCCACCACACTATAATATCTTATACCCACCACACTATAATATGTTATATCCACCACACTATAATATCTTATATCCACCACACTATAATATCTTATATCCACCACACCCCACTATAATATCTTATATCCACCCCACTATAATATCTTATATCCACCACACTATAATATCTTATACCCACCACACCCCACTATAATATCTTATACCCACCACACTATAATATCTTATATCCACCACACTATAATATCTTATATCCACCACACCCCACTATAATATCTTATACCCACCACACTATAATATCTTATATCCACCACACCCCACTATAATATCTTATACCCACCACACTATAATATGTTATATCCACCCCACTGTAATATCTTATACCTACCACACTATAATATCTTATATCCACCACACCCCACTATAATATATTATACCCACCACACTATAATATGTTATATCCACCCCACTGTAATATCTTATACCCACCACACTATAATATCTTATATCCACCACACCCCACTATAATATCTTATATCCACCACACCCCACTATAATATCTTATACCCACAACACCCCACTATAATATCTTATACCCACCACACTATAATATCTTATACCCACCACACTATAATATGTTATACCCACCACACTATAATATCTTATACCCACAACACCCCACTATAATATCTTATATCCACCACACTATAATATCTTATACCCACCACACCCCACTGTAATATCTTATACCTACCACACTATAATATCTTATACCCACCACACCCACATCATAACGTCCATTCCATATTGTTTTGCCTAGGAATTTATTTCAAATACTTTTCTTTCAAAAACATAAGTTTGATCAAAAACATCCCAAAAATGACACCGCAAAGACTCTCTGTGGCGTGTGTGTGTGCTTGTGTGCTTTCCAGTGCCTGGAGGGTCAGCCAGCACTACTTGCTAACATGGTTTGGCCCATTATAATCTCCACTATAAATGTCCATTAGGACTGGGAGTTGGAGCTCTGCCAACATAGCTCTGCTCCAGGGGGTTCCTGTACAGCCAAGCACTCTACCCTGCTTAGCCAATCATATTTACACTCACTGCTTGTTATCCAATCACATCTTCCCCCCTGTAATGCAAAGGCAGCCTCTCTCTCTCTTCCCCTTGCTTGCTCCCTTCTCCTCTCCTGTCCACTCTCTTTTCCCTCACTCTCTTTCTCACACCCTTTTCCTCTCTTTCTCTTTCCCAATAATTTTCTTTCCCTTTTCTTTCGTGCGCGTGCACTCTCACTGTGTGTGGTAAGGAAATGAGAACAGGGTGTAGGCAGTTCTGGGGTCACAGAGTTTTAAGTGTGTGTGTGTGTGTGTGTGTAATCCATAGCGGCCTGTTGTGGTAAGAGTTATGACATTCACCACAGGCACCATTAGAGTACCACAGCGTGCTATTCCCTGCCCCCCCCCCCCCCCCCCCCCCCCCCCACACACAGTATACTGTAAACTAGCTCAGTTAAAACCAGAAAGTAGATAAGAGTCATTAACTACACAGATGGAATGACACAAACAGGTACTCTAAAATAACTGCAGCTCAAATGTAATAAAAGCCAATGGAAGTGAAGTTGAGCACAATAAGTCAAACGTTATGCTCAAGGTGAAATGACCCATGGAATAGTTAGGCCACAAAACACAACAAGTAGTTCATAAATCTATATGAGTGTGTTTAGCAATACAATCAGATGGATAGCTCCATGTCACCATAAAGCAGTATGAGCTACCAGAGGTACCAGAGGCAAAAAAAATGAGTTCCTGCACACTTCTTAAATAAAGTCTTAGTCTTTTTTAATTCAATTGACAAATCTGTAGGCCAGTGTGCTAAATAATTATTGAGAGCAAAAAAGCGTGTCTGATATGATTGGCCATTGAAAGGCGTTTGTGGTGGTAAAGTGTGCTGTGATTGGTCACTCACTGCTGAGGCGTGTCTCGAGCATGGAGTCTGTGCGGTCGTGGAGCCACTCCGGGGGGTGGGGCCGTATGTTGGCCTGCGAGGCTGCGTACGCCACCGGGTCGTTGCTGACCCACGCAGTCAGGTAGATGTAAAATGCCACTGGGTTGATGATGCCATCCGCATCCACCAAGCGCTGCCTAGTCAGCTAGAGAATAGTTAATAATCGAAAAGAAGGATAGAGGGAGGGGGAAGGTGAGAGGGAGAGAAGGAGGAGGGGGAAGGTGAGGAGGAGGGGGAAGGTGAGAGGGAGAGAAGGAGGAGGGGGAAGGTGATGAGGAGGGGGAAGGTGAGGAGGGGGAAGGTAAGGATGAGGGGGAAGGTGGGGAGGAGGGGGAAGTTAAGGAGGAGGGGGAAGGTGAAGAGGGGTAAGGTAAGGAGGAGGGGGAAGGTAAGGAGGAAGGGGAAGGTGAGGAGGAGGGGGAAGGTAAGGAGGCGGGGGAAGGTGAGGAGGAGGGGGAAGGTGAGGAGGAGGGGGAGGTAAGGAGGAGGGGGAAGGTAAGGAGGAGGGGGAAGGTAAGGAGGAGGGGGAAGGTAAGGAGGAGGGGGAAGGTAAGGAGGAGGGGGAAGGTGAGGAGGGGGAAGGTGGGGAGGGGGAAGGTGAGGAGGAGGGGGAAGGTAAGGAGGAGGGGGAAGGTGAGGAGGGGGAAGGTGAGGAGGAGGGGGAAGGTGAGGAGGAGGGGGAAGGTAAGGAGGAGGGGGAAGGTGAGGAGGAGGGGGAAGGTAAGGAGGGGGGGGGGAAGGTGAGGAGGAGAGAGAGGGAGGACAAGGCAATAAGAAAGAGAGGAGAGAGATATTGGTGGTTAGCAACAGGCGTGAATTGTAGAAACAACATGTTAACCAAAACTTCCTCCAGATGAACCCACCACAGAAATTATACCCATGCATGAGCATGAGAAAACGCACCCGCTTTAAAAATAAGAGAGAAAATTCTCCCTTTCTCCAACTCAACGAAAAGTAAACAGTCAAACACTGGTGCCTTCTGAAAATTCCCGTACTTCTCAGTGACAGTCACAGAATTATTAGGCCTACATTTAAACATGGAAAATGGAAATGTCAAATGAGCTTTTCAGGTGCGGTCAGATGTGTTAGTCTCCTGAGAACAGAAAAGCATGCCTGTAACGTGTTGAGAACCAGCCTACCTCTCCAACAGAACTAGCAAGCAAAGGCTAGCTCGCGCAGCCCTGATACAATGTGCTCCCTCCTAGTCCTTTGAGAGATAACTAGATTCCCTCTCTACTTTCTCTCACAATGCTACCTCATTTCCACTACACAACTATTTGGTTACCTCACTTCCACAACAGTGCTGGCTAGTAGCTAGCTACCCTCCCTCCCATGGCTATTGCTCGTAGCTAGCTACGCTCCCTCCCATGGATATAGCTCGTAGCTAGCTACCCTCCCTCCCATGGCTATAGCTCGTAGCTAGCTACGCTCCCTCCCATTGATATAGCTCGTAGCTAGCTACCCTCCCTCCCATGGATATAGCTCGTAGCTAGCTACCCTCCCTCCCATGGATATAGGGCGTAGCTAGCTACCCTCCCTCCCATGGCTATAGCTCGTAGCTAGCTACCCTCCCATGGATATAGCTCATAGCTAGCTACCCTCCCTCCCATGGCTATAGCTCAGGCCTTAGTAGCTAGCTCCTGAACTTTACATCTATTACAGCACACTTCTTCATCACATCAAACTAGCTAGCACATTTCTCTTACAACTAAGTTAACTCCATTCCACCCCTCATAGCCTGGTTCCTCTCTTGGTTTCTTCCTAGGTTTTGGCCTTTCTAGGGAGTTTTTCCTAGCCACCATGCTTCTACACCTGCATTGCTTGCTGTTTGGGGTTTTAGGCTGGGTTTCTGTACAGCACTTTGAGATATCAGCTGATGTAAGAAGGGCTATATAAATACATTTGATTTGATTTCCTAACAGAAGCAGCTAGCTACTGTAGCTCCTTCTCCCCACAGAGCTAACTAGCCTATGGGCTAGTGCTAGCTTCCCTCCTCTCGGGACTCTCTGAGGGCTGTAACTCCATCCCTTGTGAGAACGGTGATTAGTAGCTAGCTACCTCCTGAGAGGTACAGCCATTACTACACACCGCTCCACGCCACTCACCCTTCTCATGACAATAAATCCCTCATTCACAGAGGCTGGGGTAGGGGTGAGGAGGAGTCCTGTGGGTAGGTTTTGGGGGAGGTTTGGGGGGGGATAGCTTGAGTTAGCGTAACAATAAATGTGTGCGTCTGTGTGCAGTTAACCTTGCTGTTAACACTGAAGAAAATGCCACCCTGCAAATGGAGTAAAGCTATAAAAATTACACAGCATCTGTACAAATGTTGCTTGCGCTTGCTTCTCCTGACCCCTACGGATACCCAGAATGTCCTACACCACAGTCAGATCCGGACAGAGAACAAAAGGGCTCTTGATAGCAGTAGCAAAGGCAGCCCCTCTCTCTCACCTTACCTTGCTTGCTCCCTTCCACTCTCCTCTCCCCCCTCTTTTCCCTCACTCTCTTTCTCATACCTGTTTCCTCTCTTTCTCTTTCCCAATCCTTTTATGTCCCTTTCTGTTGCTCTCTCTCTCTCTCTCTCCCTCCCTCTCTCTCTCTCAATTGAAGGCCTGAATTGTCATGGGAAACATATGTTTACATTGCCAAAGCAAGTGAAGTAGATAATAAACAAAAGTGAAATAAACAATAACAATTAACAGTAAACACTGTTTAAAAAAGAATAAAGACATTTCAAATGTCATATTATGTGCAAATAGTTACAAAAGGGAAAATAAATAAACATAAATATGGGTTGAATTTACAATGGTGTTTGTTGGGTTTGTTTTCCAATACTTTGTGGGTCTGTGTAATCTGAGGGAAATATGTGTCTCTAATATGGTCATATATTTCGCAGGAGGTTAGGTAGTGCAGCTCAGTTTCCACCTCATTTTGTGGGCAGTGTGCACATAGTCTGTCTTCTCTTGAGAGCCAGGCTGCCTGTGGCAGCCTTTCTCAATAGCAAGGCTATGCTCACTGAGTCAAAGCTTTCCTTAAGTTTGGGTCAGTCACATTGGTCAAGTATTCTGCCACTGTGTACTCTCTGTTTAGGGCCAAATAGCATTGTAGTTAGCTCAGTTTTTTTGGTCATTCTTTCCAATGTGTCAAGTAATTATCGTTTGTTTTTTCCTGATTTGGTTGGGGCTCTGTGGGGTCTGTTTGTGAACAGAGCCCCAGGACCAGCTTGCTTAGGGGACTCTTCTCCAGGTTCATCTATCTGTAGGTGATGGCTTTGTTATGGAAGGCTTGGGAATTGCTTCCTTTTAGAATTTAACAGCTCTTTAATGGATTTTGATCATTAGCGGGTATCAGCCTAATTCTGCCCTGCATGCATTAGTTGGTGTTTTACGTTGCTTTACGTTACACTGAGGATATTCTTGCAGAATTCTGCATGCAGATTTTCTAATTTTCACAACCATAAAGGGCAATCTATAACTGATTCAAGTATTTTTAGCCAGATCCTAATTGGTATGTCAAATGTTATGTTCCTTTTGATGGCATAGAAGGACCTTCTTGCCTTGTCTCTCAGATTGTTCACAGCTTTGTGGATGTTACCTGTGGCACTGATGTTCAGGCCGAGTAATGTATCGTTTTTTGTGTGCTCTAGGGCAACGGTTTCGAGATTGTATTTTTGGTCTTGGCAACTGGACCTTTCTTGGAACACCATTATTTTTGTCTGTGATCCTTGACTGTCAGAGCCCAGGTCTGACAGAATCTGTGCAGAAGATCTCGGTGCTGCTGTAGGCCCTCCTTGGTTGGGGACAGAAGCACCAGATTATCAGCAAACAGTAGACATTTTACTTCAGATTCCAGTAGGGTGTGGCCGGGTGTTGCAGACTGTTCTAGTGCCCTCACCAATTCGTTGATAAATATGTTGAAGAGGGTGGTTCTTAAGATGCATCCCTGTCTAACCCCACGGCCCTGTGGAAAGAAATGTGTTTTTTGCCAAATTTAACCACACACTTGTTGTTTGTGTACATGGATTTTATAATCTCGCAAGTTTTTCCTCCAACACCACTTTCCATCAATTTGTATAGCAGACCCTCATGCCAAATTGAGTCACAAGCTTTTTGAGGGCAACAAAGCATGAGAAGACTTTGCCTTTGTTTCGGTTTGTTTGTTTGTCAATTAGGGTGTGCAGGGTGAATACGTGGTCTGCCGTACGGTAATTTGGTAAAAAGCCAATTTGAAATTTGCTCAGTACATTGTTTTCATTGAGGAAATGTACAAGTCTGCTGTTAATGACAATTCAGAGGATTTTCCCAAGGTTGCTGTTGACGCATAGTTATTGGGGTCAAATTTGTATCCCCTTTTGTGGATTGGGGTTATCAGTCCTTGGTCACAAATATTGGGGAAGATGCCAGAGCTAAGGATGATGTTAAAGAGTTTAAGTATATCCAATTGGAATTTGTGGTCAGTATATTTGATCATTTCATTGAGGATACCATCAACACCACAGGCCTTTTTAGGTTGAAGGGTTTGTATTTTGTTCTGTAGTTCATTCAATGTAATTGGAGAATCCAGTGGGTTCTGGTAGTCTTTAATAGTAAATTCTAAGATTTGTATTTGATCATGTACAGTGGGGAGAACAAGTATTTTATACACTGCCGATTTTGCATGTTTTCCTACTTACAAAGCATGTAGAGGTCTGTCATTTTTATCATAGGTACACTTCAACTGTGAGAGACGGAATCTAAAACAAAAATCCAGAAAATCACATTGTATGATTTTTAAGTAATTCATTAGCATTTTATTGCATGACATACGTATTTGATACATCAGAAAAGCAGAACTTAATATTTGGTACAGAAACCTTTGTTTGCAATTACAGAGATCATACGTTTCCTGTAGTTCTTGACCAGGTTTGCACACACTGCAGCAGGGATATTGGCCCACTCCTCCATACAGACCTTCTCCAGATCCTTCAGGTTTCTGGGCTGTCGCTGGGCAATACGGACTTTCAGCTCCCTCCAAAGATTTTCTATTGGGTTCAGGTCTGGAAACTGGCTAGGCCACTCCAGGACCTTGAGATGCTTCTTACGGAGGCACTCCTTAGGCGCGTACTGAAGGCGTAGGCTCAGGTTTTCTGAGTCTCTATGTTTTTGGTTGGATAGGTTTCTCAATTTCTTTCATAGGTTTTTGCATTTTTTCATCAAACCATTTGTCATTGTTGTTCATTTTCTTGAAAATGTTAGATTTGCTAAAATATACTGCTCAAATATACTGTTTAGGTTTTCTTCTGCCAAGTTTACACCTTCACTATTACAGTGAAACCTTTTGTCCAGGAAGTTGTCTAAAAGGGAATGAATTTCTTGTTGCCTATGGTGTGTGGTCATCCACCCCCCCCCCCCCCCCCCCCCCCCCAAAAAAATGGCTGCTGTACCATTTTTCCCCCCTTGCATTACTTGACATAGATCCAGAAAAAACAGAAGTGTAAATCTAGTAAATCCAGAACTGGCATAGTTCCTTTGTTGGTAGGTTTCCACACTACTGCCAAGAGATTAGCCATAGGTGCATCTATCGTAGGGGTCCCCTTGAATCCTACCCTCTATCTCTGTCTCTGAAACACACACATCGCCAGCTCCCATATAATACCCTCGGTCATAAGGAATCCCTCCCCAGAAAGCTGTTCTTAATTTGAAAAAAATACAGTTACTACTGTACAGTATATGCATGCACACACACACACACAGAGTGTTGTCTGAAAGAGATCACGTAGGTCTCAGCTCCTCTTCACTCATTGAAGGGGGATGTGGCAGCAGAGAACAGAGAAAATTAACAGAGGGAGGGGAGAGAAGAGAGAAAAAAAGAGAAAGAGGAGAGAGAAAGAGAAAGAGAAAGAGGAGAGAGAGAAAGAGAAAGAGGAGAGAGAAAGAGAAAGAGGAGAGAGAGAAAGAGGAGAGAGAGAAAGAGAAAGAGGAAAGAGGGGAGAGAGAGAGAAAGAGGAAAGAGTGGGAAAGAGAGAGGTCTGTCTTGCATTAAGGATACGTGACAACTGTATGTCTTTAAGCTGTCATGGGAAGCCCTTCGCCCTGCAGCATACAGCCAGCTTCACTTCCCTCACTGGCACAGATAGTGACATCACAGGGCTGCACGCACACCAGCACGCCTCCCAGGCCCTGACTGTTTTGTGACAACCAAAGGCAAAAGCCCATCCAACTAACAGAACAACATCTGTAGCAGATCACCATTTGGGAAATACTGCTAGGCTACACAATTAGCCAAATTGTGGGGAATCTAGGGTACACCAAGTACACCACACACACACCAACACCTATACCTTAGAGAGACAGGAGGTGTTATATTGTAATCTATTTCCCCTTCCTCTGTCTAGCAGCTTACTATCACACCCATCTAGGAACTAGGAACACTGTAAAGCTGTTAAACAGTCTTATCTGAAGCAGAAGGGAACACAAAGACACACTATGGTTAGAGTCGGGCATCTCTAGCCTGTAGATAGCAGAACATGGCTTAATAGCTTTTTCAGAGGCTGGTTTGCAGTCCCAGAGCGAGCGAGCAAGAGAGAGAGAGAGTAGAGAGAGTAGAGAGAGAGAGAGAGAGAGAGAGAGAGAGAGAGAGAGAGAGAGAGAGAGAGAGAGAGAGACAGAGAGAGAGACAGAGAGAGAGACAGAGAGAGAGAGAGAGAGAGAGAGAGAGAGAGAGAGAGAGAGAGAGAGAGAGAGAGAGAGAGAGAGAGAGAGAGAGAGAGAGAAACCTATGATGGTCCCCAATTTGTCTGAACTGCCTCAGTGCTTCGCCTCCAGACGCTGCGCTTCCACTGTAATTCCCTATTAAATTGCCAGCATCAGCTGCGCAAAGATGGGTGACGGTGATGCGAATGAGGTAGTCAAACCCTCATTTCCATAGCTCCTTTAGACCATTTAGTTTTCTCTAACAGTGTGCATTGTAGCCCTGTCTTAAGACTAACAAAGATCGGCTCCACTCATTTCTATTGTTGGACAAATCTCTGTTGATATAGGCTGTTCTCCGTGGCCTTTCTCCACTGGAGATCTGTTGGCGGATTGGATTGACTGACTGACCAACTGGTTACAACTTTTTTCTAGTGGTATTTCATTAGTTTTTATTGTGATTTACTCCGTGTTGGGTTGGGTTATGTGTTCAGTTGTTGGCGAAAAGATAGTCAAACCTTATCATTCGTATTGCTGTGTGGAACGGGTGGTTATTGAATTCAGAATTTATGAATGGACAGTTTCTTGCGACTGAGGTCACTTGGGATTCACTCTAATCATTTAATCATGACTGACAGATGAGACTGACTCACAAAACAAAAGGAAAATTCATACAATTTCTCTAGTAGGCCGACCTACCTGGTCTACTAACCTCAAGTCAAGGCAAAACCGTTACAACGCACACCCGCACATTACGCACACCCGCACATTACGCACAAAGACCCACTCAGTATCCCATTTTCCAAAGATTAGTCAAATCTAATTTTGTACAATCCTACTGTACCACTGCTACATGCCAAGACAAGAGATTAGAAGGACATGATAATAGAACATTACAGAGCATCAACATGCATTCTTGACAGGCTGATAGGCTTGCTTTGGAGTAATCATCAAGTTATCCCCTGGTTAAAGTGAATGACATACGATCCAACACCCACCTGGTTCAGATAAAGCATTTTCATTATATTGTACTCCCGCCTAGTTGAAATGGGTTTTGATCACAAACTTACTCTGTTTTAATAAATGGGTTGGAGACCAGTCTCACCTGAAGCAGTGAAAGGGTTTAGTTTGATATTAATAAATGTCTCTCACCTGGTTGAAGTTCAAGGGTTTAGCCTGATATTAATAAATGTCTCTCACCTGGTTGAAGTGAAAGGGTTTAGTTTGATATTAATAAATGTCTCTCACCTGGTTAACGCTGATGGGCCTTTCCCTGCGTCCGGTCTGTACCAGTAGTTTGTAGGCCAGGACCCCGTCGTCTGAACCGTTCCTATAGCTGCTCTGTGTGATCCAACCTGCTTTCCAGTCCTGGTCAAATGCTTCCTGCAGAGCTGTAGACACACAACCAGAACCATAACACAACCATAACAAAACCCAGACTGGTCTCATAGACTAGACATAACATAGTACACGTAAATCCGGGACAATAAATTAGTATATGTTATGCTTGATATGGTTACACAAGACAGAAGGTTAATAATTACTGCAGTGGGCTAAATCACAAAAGTATACACCTCACATACATTGTTGTATTTTGTATTTGTATTTATTATGGATCCCCATTAGCTTCTGCCAAAGCAGCAGCTACTCTTCCTGGGGTCCAGCAAAATTAAGGCAGTTTATACAATTTTTAAACATTACAATACATTCACAGATTTCACAACACACTGTGTGCCCTCAAGCCCCTACTCCACTACTACCACATATCTACAGTACTAAATCCATGTGTATGTGTAGTGCGTATGTTTTCGTATGTGTGTGTATAGTGCATATGTTATCATGTGTGTGTGTGTATGCGTGTCGGTGGCAAAATTTGTGTTGCTTCACAGTCCCGCTGTTCCATAAGGTGTTTTTTTATTTGTTTTTAAATCTAATTTTACTGCTTGCGTCAGTTGATGTGGAATAGAGTTCCATGTAGTCATGGCTCTATGTAGTACTGTGCGCCTCCCATAGTCCGTTCTGGATTTGGAGACTGTGAAGAGACCTCTTGTGGCATGTCTTGTGGGGTGTGCATGGGTGTCCGAGCTGTGTGCCAGTAGTTCAAACAGACAACTCGGTGCATTCAACATGTCAATACCTCTCACAAATAATAGTGATGAAGTCAATCTCTCCTCCACTTTCAGCCAGGAGAGATTGGCATGCATATTAATATTAGCTCTCTGTGTACATCCAAGGGCCAGCCGTGCTGCCCTGTTCTGAGCCAATTTCAATTTTCCGAAGTCATTTGTGGCACCTGACCACACGACTGAACAGTAGTCAAAGTGCAACAAAACTAGGGACTGTAGGACCTGCCTTGTTGATAATGTTGTTAAGAAGGCAGAGCATCGCTTTATTAAAGACAGACTTCTCCCCATCTTAGCTATTACTGCGTCAGTATGTTTTGACAATGACAGTTGTCTAGTGTTATCTAGTGTTAATCCAAGCAGTTTATTCATCTCAACTTGCTCAATTTCCACATTATTTATTACAAGATTTAGATGAGGTTTAGGGTTTCCAAATACAATGCTTTTAGTTTCAGAAATATTTAGGGGTTGTAATGAATACTCAGGGAGAAAAAGGTGTAGATTCACGCGCAGAGCGCGGCAGATGTTAATTAAGCCTTCACGGAAGGCAGGAATCATGGTCACAGGCAAGCAATGGTCAAACACAGGTAGACAGTCAAAAACAAACAATACCTCACAACCATACAAACAGAAAGAACTGAACTAAATAGGGAGCTGATGAGAAACTAACACAGGTGAAATCAATTAAGAACACCAAGAAACAGGGCTACGTTCAAGAACACAAAGAAAAAGAACACAAGGTTGACTAAGAAAAGAAAAGCAGAACCTTACAGGGCTAACTTATTCCTTACCACCCACTCTGAAACTAACTGTAGCTCTTTGTTGAGTGTTTCAGTCATTTCAGTCGTTATAGTAGCTGACGTGTATATTGTTGAGTCATCCGCATACATAGAAACTCTGGCTTTAGTCAAAGTCAGTGGCATGTCGTCAGTAAAAATTGAAAAAAGCAAAGGGCCTAAACAGCTACCCTGGGGAATTCCTGATTCTAACTGGATTATATTTGATAGGCTTCCATTAAAGAACACCCTCTGTGTTCTGTTAGACAAGTAACTCTTTATCCACATTATAGAAGTGGGTGTAAAGCCATAACACATACGTTTTTCCAGCAGCAGATTATGATCAATTATGTCAAAAGCTGCACTGAAGACAAACAAGACAGCCCCCACAATCATTTTATCATCAATTTCTCTCAGCCAATCATCAGTAATTTGTGTAAGTGCTGTGCTTGTTGAGTGTCCTTCCCTATAAGCATGCTGAAATTCTGTTGTCAATTTGTTTACTGTAAAATAGTATTTGGTCAAACAATTTTTTTTCCAGAAGTTTAGTAAGGGTTGGTAACAGGCTGATTGTTTGGCTATTTGAGCCAGTAAAGGGGGCTTTACTATTCTTGGGTAGCGGAATTACTTTAGCTCCCCTCCAGGCCTGAGGGAACATGCTCTCTAGTAGGCTTAAATTGAAGATTTTTATTTTATTTTTTTATTTTACCGTTATTTTACCAGGTAAGTTGACTGAGAACACGTTTTCATTTGCAGCAACGACCTGGGGAGTAGTTACAGGGGAGAGGAGGGGGATGAATGAGCCAATTTTAAACTGGGGATTATTAGGTGACCATGATGGTTTGAGGGCCAGATTGGGAATTTAGCCAGGACACCGGGGTTAACACCCCTACTCTTACGATAAGTGCCATGGGATCTTTAATGACCTCAGAGAGTCAGGACACCCGTTTAACGTCCCATCCGAAAGACGGCACCCTACACAGGGCAGTGTCCCCAATCACTGCCCTGGGGCATTGGGATATTTTTTAGACCAGAGGAAAGAGTGCCTCCTACTGGCCCTCCAACACCACTTCCAGCAGCATCTGGTCTCCCATCCAGGGACCGACCAGGACCAACCCTGCTTAGCTTCAGAAGCAAGCCAGCAGTGGTATGCAGGGTGGTATGCTGCTGGCAAGATGTGGCAAATAGGAGTGGCAATATCGTCTGCTTTTATCCTCAATCATTTTTCAACTAGATTGCCAGACCCTGGTGGCTTGTCATTGTTGATAGACAACAATCATTTTTTCACCTCTTCCACACTGACTTTACGGAATTCTTGTCTTTCATAATTTGGTCCGATATACTTGAATGTGTAGTGTCAGCGTTTGTTATGGGCTTACAAAAAGAAGAGACCTGTACCATGACAGATATAGAGTTGAAATGTATTCCATTTTGAGTTTGCATCCCAATGTTACACTATATACATCACAGAAGACTGAAATATAACAAAACTATTTGACATAGAAACACCGGATTTTCAGCAGGTGTTTTTAAACATTGTTTATTCATTATGAAATTATAAAAAATATTAATAACATTCCACCCATGAGGCAACTAGGTCATTTGACTGGGCTACGGCAAAACATACTATGGCAAAAACGAAAGGAAGGTGGTTGGTCAGACGTATAACACGAACGTCCAGCAACCCAAAGGATGCATGTTCGAATCTCATCATGGACAACTTTAGCATTTTAGCTAATTAGAAACATTGCAACAACTTACTCCTTTTTAGCTACTTTGCAACTACATACTGTAACATGTTAGCTAACCCTTCCCCCAAGACTAATCTGGACCCTTTTAGCAAACCCTTCCCCTAACCCTAAAGCCTTTAGCTAACCCTTCTCCTAACCTTAACCCCTAACCCATAGAGCTAGCAAATGTTAGCGTTAGCCACTTAGCTAACGATAGCAAAACAAATTGGGATTCATAACATATCATTCGTTTTGCAAATTTGTAACATATTGTGCAAATTGTAATTCATAGCATATCATATGAATTGTAATTCGTAACATACTTACAGAATAATATGAAATGCTCTGAGACCATGTTGCAAAACTATTCATCATAACACACAAAGCAACAATAACATAACCATACATCACAACACACAAAGCGACCACAACACAACCATAACATAACCAAACATCACAAAACAACCTTAACATAACCATATCATAACCATACATCACAACATATTAAACACAACCCCACTCTAGTCTACAAAACAGTACTGAACACACAATCATGACCACATCAAAAACAGGACAACATTCTACACATTCTAGACCAACAGAACTATCAACATGTTACATTCAATGTCTTTTTTTGGCACTAGGTAAATTTCAGCGCACATTTACTGTGAACACTGAGGCTGTACCCACTTTAAGTTACAGTTTTAACTAGGGATGCATGATTTATCGGTGAACATTTCGGAATCAGACGATATTATCTAAAAATGCCAACATCGTAATCGGCCGATGTCTAGTTTAGCAGCAATGTTAAAAACCGATGTCAAAAAACCGTGCATACCTATATAACGTACAGTGCCTTGCAAAAGTATTCATCCCACGGAGCACCATTAATTCCATTATAAAAAAAAATTAAAAGAATATGGCACCACAACAAACCTGCCAAGAGACGGCTGCGCACCAAATCTCACGGACCAGGCAAGGAGGGCATTAATTAGAGAGGCAACAAAGAGACCAAAGATAACCCTGAAGGAGCTGCAAAGCTCCACAGCGGAGATCGGAGTATCCGTCCATAGGACCACTTTAAGCTGTACTCTCCACAGAGCTGGGCTTTATGGAAGAGTGCGCACAAAAAAAGCCATTGCTTAAAGAAAAAAATAAGCAAGCATGTTTGGTGTTCGCCAAAAGGCATGTTGGAGACTCCCTAAACATATGGAAGAAGGTACTCTGGTCAGATGAGACTAAAATTTAGCTTTTTGGCCTGAGGAAAACGCTATCTCTGGCGCAAACCCAACACCTCTCATCACCCCCAGAACACCCTAGGAACAGTGGGTTAACTGCCTTGTTCAGGGGCAGAAAGAGAGATTTTTACCTTGTCAGCTCGGTAATTCGATCTAGCAACCTTCCGGTTACTGGCCCAACACTCTAACCACCCGCCGCCCCGCCGCCCCGCCGCCCCATTTGTTTCACAATAAAAAATATTTTGCATCTTCAAAGTGGTAGGCATGTTTTGTAATTCAAATGATACAAAAATATTTTACATCCAGGTTGTAAGACAACAAAATAAGAAAAATGCCAAGGGGGTGAATACTTTCGTAAGCCACTGTAGGTACATGACGTAATGACGCCGCGTAAAATGTTGCGCTACATGTGCAACACATCATTCCTAACCTAGCCCACACAATGTCTGCTGTGTGGATCGAGGAGTCAACAAGTCGAGCAGTTGTTTGAAAGTGTAAAAACATTTCAGCGAGACAACTCAAAGGCGAAATCCATTAAAGCTAAGATAATGGAATTCATTACCCTTGACAATCAACCGTTCTCTGTCGTGAGTGATGTTGGCTTTCGCCGACTGGTCGAGCACCGGTACACACTACCAAGTGCGCTATTTTTCAGATGTTGCCATACCGGAGTTACACAATAATAGCGTCACTGCTATTAGCTTCACTACATACATACTATGGAACGCCGTTTAGGTCTTTGCATGTCAAAAACGATACAGTAGCACTGTCAAAAGATTTACAAAAAAGTCTGCAAACAAGCAAACACTGACCACAAACGATGTGTTTACAATGCCATGTTGGTAATAAAGCATTATTTGTCCGACCGCAACTTCTGGGGTAGCTAGCTAGCTTTAGCTTGGTACCTAGCTAGCACAAATACAACCAGCCTGAAAACAATGACCAGTAGAAACTGCAGTCATTTCCACTATTCTTAGCAATGATTTAGGAATCCTTGTGAGATACTATTAGCTAGGTTGCCGCTTGTTGTTCGCCTATTGAAATTGAACTTCAGTTATTTAACCCTGTTTCCCAAAGCTAACATTATAAGCAGCCAGCTAGCTTCATCTGGTTAGTGAGACTCAACCTGTAAAGCTAGCCACAATAAGGTTTAGGCACAGTAGTGGAATTTAAAAGAACAATAAAAGAACCTCTTTGAAAGAGATGCAGAAGGATACAATTGGTGGAATCATGCAATATTTAGACGAGATAATGTTAAACAAGGTTAGAATGTGAAGCAATGAAATGTAGCAATCAATCTACTCGGTGACACCTACAGAACAAAACTGTGAAGAGTTTATGTGGATATTAGCATTGTAGCTCTTATCGCGGGACTGTGACAGTGTGTAATCACCTTCCCAGTCAGCCTATTGTGTGTATTGACATTCATATTGCACTGTACAGCTTTACCTAAGGATTGGGGATCGATGAAATGGGGTAACAGTCTACTCAATACCCAATACATTTTTTTCCCAACGTCCTCCTCAGAGTTATCAGACTCCAAAACATCTAAGCAGCACGGTTTTTCCTCAGGAATAGTGTTCAATACACATAGGTCGACAATAAATGTAGCTCTATTCAAAGTTGTTTCAGAGTCCAGCAATAAGAGCTATGATGCTAATGTTCTCTTGGTGACACTGAGTAGACTGATACCCCATGTCATTGATCCACAATCCATAGGTAAGGGTGTACAGTGAAACAAGTATGCCCCCAATGCAATTCTAAAGTAAAATACATCCAGATTGATTTTAACAGATTTTTGTCAAATTAACAAATGATTGTCTTTGTTGATTTTAAATAACAACAATCCAACCTTGTTTAGCATGATCTATTCAATTATGGCATAACATACTTTTATTTTGAAGGCTAACCGCAAAGTCCACTATGGTGGCTAATCCTTATTGTGGCTAGCTTCACATAGATGGGTCCGACCAGCATTAATCAAATAAGAACTGTCTTATAAATTAGGGTTATTTTAGATGATTACACCTAGCTATATAGTTAGCTAGCTAACGATAGCTACTGAAACAGATTATGTCGTTTTGCTATGTTTTTGAGGAAGAACATTGTTTGCTTTTTTTATGACCAGCACTGTAGTTGCGCAAGACAACTTTACCAGCATCATAGCATACGTATCGCTGAATCGTTGTGATATATGAAATACGAGTGATTGTGTAATCAATGTATAAGAACTACATAAAAAATTTATGAACGCGTAAAATTATTATGTAACGTGCAGTCATATTCAGGTCCTGATAGGTCAACAAGCTTATCTGACACATCAAATAGTGTTATTTGACGTGTATCTGTTTTGACATGCAAAGACCCAAACGGCGTTCCATAGAAATCCTGGTTGAGAATGAAACGACTGAACAACGAAACAGCACAGCAAGTAAGTGAAAGAAATAGGCTTTTATTATGTTTTACTGGTAATGGGGACATACGTAAATGCCAACAAAATAACTTTTGGGTCAGTGTGGTGTGTGTGTGTGTGTGTGTATGTGTGTGTGTGTGGGGGGGTGTAACCTTTATTTAACTAGGCAAGTCAGTTCAGAACAAATTCTTATTACAATGGCGGCCCGGACAATGCTGGGACAATTGTGCGCTGCCCTACAGGACTCCCAATCACGACCGGATGTGATACAGCCTGGACTCGAACCAGAGACTGTAGTGACGCTTCTTGAAGTGCCTTAGACCCCTGCGTCCATGTGTGTGTGTTAACTATTTAACTGTACTAGAATGCTAAAAAGGCCGAATTTAAAAAAAATATCGGTTATTCAGTATTGTGATTTTTTGGCAAGGAAAATATCAGTTATTAGTATCGGCCAAAAATGTAATATCGGTGCATCACTTGTTTTAACCCTATCACAAACCTTTCCCCTTACCTTAACCATTCAGAATGAGTACCTACATTTAACCCTATCACAAACCTTTACCCTTACCTTAACCATTCAAAATGAGTACCTACATTTAACCCTATCACAAACCTTTACCCTTACCTTAACCATTCAAAATGAGTACCTACATTTAACCCTATCACAAACCTTTACCCTTACCTTAACCATTCAAAATGAGTACCTACATTTAACCCTATCACAAACCTTTCCCCTTACCTTAACCATTCAAAATGAGTACCTACATTTAACACTATCACAAACCTTTACCCTTACCTTAACCATTCAAAATGAGTACCTACATTTAACCCTCATTTAACGTTTGGAGAAATGGAACGATACAGAGCATCAGGAGAAACAAAAACACTTTGAAATTTGACGTTTGGAGAATGTGGATGAAGGTCTAATTCTGCAGTAAGCAACAACACCAGCAGCAGGTCTCTCTCTGTCTTTCTCTCTGCGTATGGCTGTGGGTTGTTTGCATGTCTGCTTGATCTGGAATCTCAGCACAAAGTGTTGAAAGTGTTCAATCTCTTTCAAATGTTTGAGTTGTGAGACTAGTAATCCACAGTTTATTAGTTAATGTGTCTCAGTTCCAGCCCTACACACACACAGAGGGATAATGATTGTGTAATTACACACATTTCTCCCCCGCTCTACACTATGAGACTTCACCAAATGCCTTGTTAAAAGACGTTGGGACACACCGTGCTACTTAGTGCTTTGTATAAGAGCAGGACAAACACAGTATCAAACTCTGACATGCTTTTTTTCTTTCAAGTAGAACTAGCTGAGAATATCTCTCTCTACCTCTTAATTTCTCTCCTTCATGCTCTCTATCTCCACTTCATTCCTTCTCTCCTCCTGGCTCTTCCCCTGTCTGCTCCACCTGGCCAGTAGCTTGTTTCTGGGACAGAAAGGTCTAAGGTCTCCCTCTGCTCGCTGTCTGGGTCAAATTGGTCCAGCCATCTCTCACCGAGCAATATTAAACACAGCTCTCTATAACTCACCCACTCTGCAGTTCCCGCCCAGCCACACACACGCACACACAAATGCACGCGCAGACACAGATGAATATACACACGTACATGTACAAGCACTTCAACCCTCACTAGTGTCGTGTACTTGTCTACACAGAACCTCAAGGCTTATTTCATGTTGCTGGGAAACAACTGCAGCTAATGAGGACTGCTGTGAAATATGACAACAACAAAGTGTGTGTGAAAGCCTGTATATTTCTAAGTACTGTATATGTATCGCCCCGCCTGGATCACCTTGCAGCCAGTCCCTGAAGTAGTGGAGCCACATGCGTGGTAGCTGTCCGTCGTCCTCTCTCAGTACATAGCGGACCGTGTTGAAGCTGTGGTGCAGCTGGTAGAGCAGGGGCTGGGCCTGGGAGTACTCCGCCCGCTGGGTCACCACGTACATGTTGTAGAAAGAGAAGAACTTGAACTGGGCCCCGATGAAGTCGTACTCGCTGGTCTCCCTGGGAACGATGTCGGTCAGCTCCAGCCCGTCCCGCACCCGTGTGGTCCCGTACAGACTGACCACCAGCAGGGCCAGGAACAACAGGATGACCACCACCTGGAGTGAGGGATGGAAGGGAGGAGGGAGGGAGTGCACTATATAAGGAATAGGGTGCCATTTTGGACGCAGTCACACCACGTAGCTATCACTATCAGGACCTGTTTTACTATCCCAGTTAGTGACCCATCTCAACACTCCAGCAAGACTAATGTAGTGTCTGACTACAGGCTGAGTCAGTCAGGTCAGGAGGTCAGGTTAAGGGTCCACCCAGGAAAGAAGAGAGAAGTGTTTTTAGTCAGATACTGACCACAGACTGAAAGCCTGGTCTGATCTAGCCTTGCTCTAAGAGATATGATTAATAGAATGTACTGGGACGTACTGGAACAGAGCTAGCTCTGTGGTTAGCTAGCTCTGACTCAGCAGGCTGGGAGAGTTAGCCACTGCTAGTGAGGAACACGTACACACACAGGGAGACAGACAGACTGACCTTGGTGGTGGGCTGCAGTAGGAAGGGGGCGTAGTGCTTCTCGGCAAAGGAGGCCAAGGTCCACCGGGAGCAATGGGGCTCCAGACAGCGCAGCCCCAGAGAGGCCCCTCCAAACTGGGACAGCAGATCCCTGGTGGAGCTGGCACTCTCCCCCGACACACACACCCCCTCCCCCGCTTGGGGGGAGACAGTGGGGACGCCAGAGGACGACTGGGGAGGAGAAGGGACCGAGCCTGAACCACGGCTACCGTTGTTGTTGTTGAGGTTGACGTGACCACTGCTACTCCCACTTCGGCTGAGATGGTTGCTGTGGTGGCTGTTGTTTCCGTGACTGGCGTGACTGGTGTTGGGGTTGTTGGCGGGGCCGGTGGCGACAGGCGTGGGTGTGAAGGGTTGTACTGAGATCTGGGACCTGGGTTCGGCCGTAGTGTAAAAGACCTGAGTCCTGGGGTCGTACTCTGTCCTCAGCTGGACAGTAGACTGCATGGTGATCTGAGTCTGCTGGGAGAAACCATGGCTGCTGTAGGACGGGGGTGAGCTGCTGTATGTGGGAGGGGTGGTGTGGTAGGAGGGGGGAGGGGGGCTGTAGCGACTGCTGTCCGCTCCGTCCATGTGGACCTGGGGCTCGATCTGGATCACCCTGTTAGCGCAAGGGCTGGAGGGGCACAGACAGAGAGACAGACCATTAGCACTGGGGCTGGAGTCAAACAGACAGACAGACAGACAGACAGACAGACAGACAGCACTGGGGCTGAAGACAGACAGACAGACAGACAGACAGACAGACAGACAAACAGTTAGCACGGCCTGAAGACAGACAGTCAGACATACAGTTAGCACTGGGCCTGGAGACAAAAAGACAGACAGTTAGCAGTGGGGCAGGATACAAACAGAAAGACAGACAGACAGTTAGCAGTGGGGCTGGAAACAAACAGAAAGACAGACAGACAGTTAGCAGTGGGGCTGGAGACAAACAGAAAGACAGACAGACAGTTAGCAGTGGGGCTGGAAACAAAAAGACAGACAGTTAGCAGTGGGGCTGGAGACAAACAGAAAGACAGACAGACAGTTAGCAGTGGGGCTGGAGACAAACAGAAAGACAGACAGACAGTTAGCAGTGGGGCTGGAAACAAAAAGACAGACAGTTAGCAGTGGGGCTGGAGACAAACAGAAAGACAGACAGACAGTTAGCAGTGGGGCTGGAGACAAACAGAAAGACAGACAGACAGTTAGCACTGGGGCTGGAAACAAACAGAAAGACAGACAGACAGTTAGCACTTGGGCTGGAAACAAACAGAAAGACAGACAGACAGTTAGCACTTGGGCTGGAAACAAACAGAAAGATAGACAGACAGTTAGCACTGGGGCTGGAGACAAACAGACAGTCAGACAGACAGTTAGCACTGGGGCTGGAAACAAACAGAAAGACAGACAGACAGTTAGCACTGGGGCTGGAAACAAACAGAAAGACAGACAGACAGTTAGCACTTAGGCTGGAAACAAACAGAAAGATAGACAGACAGTTAGCACTGGGGCTGGAGACAAACAGACAGTCAGACAGACAAACAGACAGTTAGCACTTTGGCATGAGAATAACAGACAGACAGACAGTTAGCACTGGGGCTGGAGATGTTTGCCTCTGTGAGTGTATTTAACGTGTGCCTCTGTGAGAGTATTTAACGTGTGCCTCTGTGAGTGTATTTAACGTGTGCCTGTTAGTGTATTTAACGTGTGAATCTGTCAGTGTTTAGCAGCTGAACATGCACAGGCAGGCAGGCAGACAGGCAGGAAGTCAGTCAGGCAGACAGACAGGCTGACAGACCGGCAGGTGATGTTTAATAAAGAGAGAGAAGGATAAACAGACAGCAAGACAGAAAAGCTGACAGAAAGAAAACTCTGAACTGTAATTAAATGATCAGTGAGGGGGATTTGAGGTAGAGAGACACTCAGCTGTAATCACATGGAAAAATACAACACACAACACACCTTTTTCAGCCACAGGGTGGGGAGGTATATAGAGGCCTTGATTCAGTCCATATCGCTGAAGTTCAGCGCTATAGCGCGATTGAAATGTAAAGGTAATTTCCGACTGAGCAGACATATGCAGTGTTTACCATGAATCTCTGCTAATGCAGGACAACTGCCATTATACTTCTATCATGCTGTGGCGCAGCCCTTCAGCGTTACGGATTGAATCAAGCTCATAGTGTGTGTGTGTTTGTGTTTGTTTGTGTGTGTAACCTGTAGAAGCAGCAGAAAATGTCAAAACGCCGGTCCTCTCTGCGATACAGGTCCATACTGAGGATGGCAGGGAAGATGAGCAGCACCATGGCAAAGTTAAACACGACCACCACCGCAGCCTGGTCAGGGAGAACACACACAGGGAACAAGGTGTTAAATTAACTCATCGGGTTGCCATGACCTATGTGAAGGTGGAAGGGGATAGTTCATATTGTTCCTAACCCTACCCTTATCACACCGGCCCCTCTAAACACACACGCACACACACACATACCGGCATGCGCACCCACACACAAAGTGTACATATTTCATATCATAACACTGAAGTAAGAGATAAAGTGAGTTAACCCACATAAAAAAAATACTACAGCTTACTATAGAATACTATAGTACTTAGTTTCATAGTATTCTGTAGTTGTCACGGATCCCTCCGGAACTTTCATCACGCACACCTGTCCCTATTCCCACTGATTAGTATTTGAAACCAAAGTGTGCCCTTTGGTTTCCGTTGTCTGTCGATTATTGTTACCATGTCCGTTGGTGCGTGTGAGTACCTGTGCTGTGTGTTTTGGGCTTTCGTGCCCTTGTGGATTGTGCAGATGATTACGGGTCTCGTCCCGTGTGGTATCATTGTACGCGTGTGTATTTATTCGAGGTACTCCTCACCATTTTGTTTTGGGTTTCGACCGTGTTTTTGTTACGTGTTTGTTTGGTCTTCGTCCCTGTGCCTTTACACGGCACGCCGTAATTTGGGCTTAATAAAAAAAACTATTACACATCCCTGCGTCTGTCTCCCGATCCTTCATGCCAACGTGACAGTAGCGAACTGTAGTATACTGTAGAATACTATACTCCACACTGCAGTAGCCCACAATTGTGTAGTGCTTACTAAAGAATGGTGTAGTGTACTGTACAATGCTATACTACACACTGTAGTATGCCTCGATCGTGTAGTGCTTACTAAAGAATGTTGTAGTGTACTGTATAATGCTATACTACACACTGTAGTATGCCTCGATCGTGTTTGGTAGTATACTGTAGAATACACTACACACTGTAGTAACTTTCAGTCATTACAGTTTTTCTCAATCACGTACAAGCATTTTTTAAATCTGTGTTGAAACATATCTATAGCAAAACAGCAATGATCAAATATTGAAATACATTTACAGTACTTCTGATCATTTTCTTGCCTTTGTAGCTGACCACCTTAGACCACCTTTTGCAAAACATGAAATACAAATGTCATCATTGCACACAAAATTCACTGTTATGGATATTAACACATTGTTTTAATCAGAAGAGAAATGTGTACAATTGTGTTCACTGTTTCTAGCAATCAGTAAATAGCACTGCACAAAATTCAAAATCATTGCATTAGTGTAATACGTGTGTACATTACTTAACTTTGGGTTACTCCTAAGTCAACATCTCCAATATTGTGACTTTCCATTATAGAGCTTTGTTTTAGTGCTTGATTTAGGCCTATACTATACATTCATATCAGTTGTGTTCCTCCATTGTATTCACCTTTACAAAAGTCCTCAATTGTCATACTTGAGTAAAAGTAAAAAAATAAATGCTATACATCAAATTCCTTGTATTAAGCAAACCAGCAAGATTTTCCTGTTTTGTTATTATTTACGTACAACCTGGGGCACACTCCAACACTCAGACATAACTCAGACATTACAAACTCATTATTTGTGTTTTGCAAGTCCACCAGATCAGAGGCATTAGGGATGACGCTGTCACGGCCGTCGTAGGGAGGAGACCAAGGCACAGCGTGGTAAGCGTACATTCTTCTTTATTTAAAGAATGAACACTGAACAAAACTAACAAAATAACAAAACTAACAGTGAAGCTAATATGGCTAGTGCAGACATGCAACTAAAGAGAGAATACGAACCCACAAAACAAAAAGGTAAAATGGCAACCTAAATATGATCCCCAATCAGAGACAACGATAAACAGCTGCCTCTGATTGGGAACCAATTCAGGCCACCATAGACATACATATGCCTAGGCTTACCAACACCCCTAGACATACAAACCCCCCTAGACAATACAAAACAAGCATACCCACCCTCGTCACACCCTGACCTAACCAAAATAATAAAGAAAACATAGATAACTAAGGTCAGGGCTTGACAGTAAGCCCCCCCCTCCCCCCCCAAAGGTGCGGACTCCCGACTGCAAACCTGAACTTATAGGGGATGGTCCAGGTGGGCATCTACCCTCGGTGGCGGCTCTGGTTCTGGATGCTGCCCCCCTCTTTACACTGATCCCTACGCCTATGTAGATCCGGACCGGGTACCCTCGCTGGAGACCCCGGGCTGGGGACCTTCGCTGGAGATCCCGGACTGGGGACCGTCGCTGGAGACCTCGAGCTGGGGACCGTCGCTGGAGACCCCGGGCTGGAGACCGTCACTGGAGACCCCGGGCTGGGGACCGTCGCTGGAGGCCCCGGACTGGGGATCGTCGCTGGAGGCCCCGGACTGGGGATCGTCGCTGGAGGCCCCGGACTGGGGATCGTCGCTGGAGGCTCCAGACTAGGGACCGTCGTTGGAGGTTCCGGACTGTGGCCCGTCGTTGGAGGTTCCGATCTGTGACCCGGCGTTGGAGGTTCCGGACTGTGGCTCATCTTTGGAGGTTCCGGACTGTGAAACGCCGCCCGAAGCTCTGGACTGGGTACTGTCGCCGGAAGCTCTGGACTGGGTACTGTCGCCGGCATTCAAAATGTAACAAGTACTTTTGGGTGTCAGGGAAAATGTATGAGGTAAAAACTACATTATTTTCTTTAGAAATGTAGTGGAATAAAAGTAAAAGTTGTGAAAAAATATAAATAATAAATTAAAGTACAGATACTACAAAAAAAACTTAAGTAGTACTTCATTTTTACTTATTTACTTTACACCACTGCACCTTTCCATATTTCTAGTGTGGAATGTCTTTCTGTGCGCCAATGAAAAATGTATAAAACTATGAGAAAACCAACCTTTGTATTGAACACATGGAATTGGATTTTGATGATACCAATGAATGAATCCAGCACACAATGTGCTTAATGTTTATTTCATTTTTTTTATCAGGAATAGTTTTTGATATGTATGACATTTTTGGTGAAATATACATACAAGGAGAGTAATTGCCCACAATGCTGCACCTTTGGATAGTTGTATTTCCAATTTTGATCATCATGATTTAGTGACTGCAAAGAAAATGAATTGATCTACTGGGATTTTTTAAACACAGACTAACTTTCTGTATTGTCTGCTTGGACTCAAGAGACAAGTATGGTTGTGTTAATCTTTTTGCAGGCAGTCATGATCTTTTGATGAATGTAGTTGCAATTTTTAGAGTGTAATATAGTTTTGCTGAATTTATTTTTGTTTTGAAAAGGAAATTACTTTTTGAAAATGTATTTACTGTTTTGCAAAAGGCTACAGAGTTCTGTGACTTTTGGACTCTCTGAAAGTCAACAACATTGTTCCAAAAAAGCTATTACACAATTGAGGAAAAACTGTAATAGCACTTACTGTAGATTTTTAGGCTGTCCCATAAGAAGTTTTACCATATTATACTATAATACCTACTATAGTTTACAATAGTATATTGTGGTGCGTACTATGGTAGGCCTACAAATAAATGTATGTGTACTATGATAATGTCATTTATTTATCCATATTACTCTACTCTGCAATGACAATCACGTCCACAATTAACGTGTTGTACTGTAAATATATCCCCACTGAACATATCGTACAACGATGTGTACTACTCCTTTCACAGAACAGGGCAAACTGGCTCTAACCAGAATAGAAAGAGGAGTGGGAGGCCCCGGTGCACAACTGAGCAAGAAGACAAGTACATTAGAGTGTCTAGTTTGAGAAACAGATGCCTCACAAGTCCACAACTGGCAGTTTCATTAACTTCTTGACGCTAGGGGTCAGATTTTTTTTTTTAAATAACGTTCCTAAGGTAAACGGACTATTTCTCAGTTCCAGATCGTAGAATATGCATATAATTTACAGATTAGGATAGAAAACACTCCAAAGTTTCCAAAACTGTCAAAATATTGTCTGTGAGTTTAACAAAACTGAAAACCTGAGGAAATCTAGCCCGGAAGTGATTATTATTATTTTTTTAAATCTGTGTTTCATTTCCCGTCTTTCTTCAATTTAAAGGGGTATGAACCAGATTCATTTTCCAATGGCTTCCTCAGGCTATGACCAGGCTTTAGACATAGTTTCAGGCTTTTATCCTGTTGGGGATGGGGGCGCTGTTTACACTATTTATGCTAATTTGGCTAATTTTTTAAACGGCTTCCCACAAAATCCTTGATCGTACAATATGCATATTATTATTATTATTGGATAGAAAACAGTCTATAGTTTCTATAGGAGTTGAAATTTTGTCTCTAAGTGGAACAGAGCCCATTCTACAGCAATTTCCCTGACATGGAGTCAGATTTGAGAAATGTTGGCCACTCTTCTGAAGTCAGTTATAAGGGCACTGTCGTTGCTATGACTATACGGACACTTCTTACGTCTTCCCCTGGATGCCTTTACGTGATGACGATTCCAACGGGGTCGATTGCGCGTTCACAGGCCCTACAAATGAAAAAACCCTGTAGCTAGCAAGTCTTTTCTTGCTGCGTAACGCGCGTGGAGGACACCGACCCTCTCCTGTTCCAAGCTTTAGTTTAGCCTGTTATATTTCTCCGGTCATCTTTTCACTCGTTATAGGAGTTAAAAACATCATAAGGTAGTTAATTTAAAGCGTTTTATAGCAATTTATATCCGTTTAGTGCGATTTTGGGACATTTATTTTTGCAACGATGTGAAAAGTTGGGCACGCTTTTCAGTTCATCCCGAACGCAGTTGACATTTCCACATGGCAAGAGGACAGCTTTCCACCAAAAGACGATTTCTCCCAAGAAAGGATCCTTTGCCCAAGATACTGATGGAAGAACAGCTCAAGGTAGGACATTTTTATTATGATAAATCGTGTTTCTGTCGAAACATTTTAGTGGCTTAGGACGCCATGTTTTTTGACGTAGCTTCGCTTGGCGCAAACTGTATTGAAAAGTAAGGATAAATTAAAAAATGTAATAACGCAATTGTATTAAGAATTAAATTGTCTATCAATCCCTGTCCACCCTATATTTTTTAGTCACGTTTATGAGTATTTATGTATAAGAGTAGATCACTGTCTAAGTGGCGCAAGGACATTTTCTGACCAGCTGAGCTACATTTCACATTGTCTAACCATGATTTTGGTGGCTAAATATAAACATTTTCGATCAAACTGTATATGCATGTTGTAATATGATGTTACAGGAGTGTCATCGGAAGAATTCTGAGAAGGTTAGTGAAAAAATTAATATCTTTTGGCGATGTTGACTTTTATCGCTCACTTTGGCTAGAATCAATGCTGGGCTGCTAATTGCTATGTGCTAAGCTAATATAACGATTTATTGTGTTTTCGCTGTAAGACACTTAGAAAATCTGAAATATTGTCTGTATTCACAGGATCTGTGTCTTTCGATTCGTGTATGCTGTGTATTTTTACGAAATGTTTGATGATTAGTAGTTAGGTAAACACGTTGCTCATTGTAATTATTCTAGTCCATTTGTGATGGTGGGTGCAATTGTAAACTATGCCATCTACCTGAAATATGCACTTTTTTCTAACAAAACCTATCCCATACCATAAATATGTTATCAGACTGTCATCTAATGAGTTTTTTTGTTGGTTAGGGGCTATAAATATCTTAGTTTAGCCGAATTGGTGATGGCTACTGGTGTTGGTGGACAAATAAAAGATGGTGGATTATGCTAATGTGTTTTTAGGTAATAGATGTACATCTTTACATATTGTGTCTTCCCTGTAAAACATTTTAAAAATCGGAAATGTTGACTGGATTCACAAGATCTGTGTCTTTCATTAGCTGTATTGGACTTTAATGTGTGAAAGTTAAATATTTAAAAAAAATATTTTTTTTGAATTTCGCGGCACTGGTTTTTCAGTGGGGGGGGGGGGGGTGTGCCGCTAGCGCCACGCTGATCCTAGACAGGTTATTTTGAAAAATAAGTGAGAATTTTCAAAACTAGTCAGGTGTCCTTTGATTAGTTCCTGCACGAGAGAGGGGTAACTCTCCATTTTCTTTCTCTCTTTTATTACATAGGTTACGGTCCGGTTGAAATATTATCGATTATGTATGTTAAAAACAATCTGAGGATTGATTATAAAAAACATTTGACATGTTTCTACGAACATTACGGATACTTTTTGGAATTTTCGTCGAACGGAACGAGGCTGTTGTTTTCTGAACATAACGCGCAACCCAAATGGCGTTTTTTTGTTATAAAAGTAATATTTATCGAACAAAAAGAACATTTATTGTGTAACTGGGAGTCTTGTGAGTGCAAACATCTGAAGATTATCAAAGGTAAGCGATTAATTTTATTGCTTTTCTGACTTTCGTGAACATGCTAATTTGGGGCTAGCTGTTCTAGCATTGATTGATACACTCACAAAAGCTTGGATTGCTTTCGCTGTAAAGTATATTTTCAAAATCTGACACGATAGGTGGATTAACAACAAGCTACGCTGTGTTTTGGTATATTTCACTTGTGATTGCATGATTATAAATATTTTTTGTAATATTTTGCGCCCTGCAATTCAGCGGTTGTTTAGGAAAATGATCCTGCTGAAGGGATCCGTAGCGCAGAGAGGTTAAATAGTACCCGCAAAACACCAGTCTCAACGTCAACAGTGAAGAGGTGATTCTGGGATGCTGGCCTTCTAGGCAGAGTTCCTCTGTCCAGTATTTGTGTTATTTTGCCCATTTAAAAATAAAAAAAGTATTGCCTTTTCATTGCAACTCGGCCTAGAAGGCCAGCATCCCAGAATTGCCTCTTCACTGCTGACATTGAGACTGGTGTTTTGCGGGTTCTGCGAGTCTAAAGAAGGCCAGTTTTATTGCTTCTTTAATCAGGCAACAGTTTTCAGCTGTGCTAACACAATTACAAAAGGGTTATTTTAAATGATAAACTTGGAATAGCTAACACAACGTGCCATTGGAACACAGGAGTAATGGTTGCTGATAATGGGCCTCTGAAATTGAGAACCGAGAGATTGAGAAACAGCTTCTATCTCAAGGCCATCAGACTGCTAAACAGCAGTCACTAACTCAGAGAGGCTGCTGCCCACATTGAGACCCAATCACTGGACACTTTAATAAATGGATCACTAGTCACTTTAAACAATGTCACTTTAAATAATGCCACTTTAATAATGTTTACAAATCTTACATTACTCATATTACATGTATATACTGTATTTTACACCATGTACAGCACCTTGCCTATGTGCTCGGCCATCGCTCATCCATATACTTACATGTACATATTCTCATTCACCCCTTTAGATTTGTGTGTATTAGGTAGTTGTTGGGGAATTGTTAGATTACTTGTTAGATTGTGTGTATTAGGTAGTTGTTGAGAATTGTTAGATTACTTGTTAGATTGTGTGTATTAGGTAGTTGTTGAGAATTGTTAGATTACTTGTTAGATTGTGTGTATTAGGTAGTTGTTGGGGAATTGTTAGATTACTTGTTAGATTGTGTGTATTAGGTAGTTGTTGAGAATTGTTAGATTACTTGTTAGATTGTGTGTATTAGGTAGTTGTTGAGAATTGTTAGATTACTTGTTAGATTGTGTGTATTAGGTAGTTGTTGAGAATTGTTAGATTACTTGTTAGATTGTGTGTATTAGGTAGTTGTTGAGAATTGTTAGATTACTTGTTAGATTTGTGTGTATTAGGGAGTTGTTGGGGAATTGTTAGATTACTTGTTAGATTGTGTGTATTAGGTAGTTGTTGGGGAATTGTTAGATTACTTGTTAGATTTGTGTGTATTAGGTAGTTGTTGAGAATTGTTAGATTACTTGTTAGATTGTGTGTATTAGGTAGTTGTTGAGAATTGTTAGATTACTTGTTAGATTTGTGTGTATTAGGTAGTTGTTGGGGAATTGTTAGATTACTTGTTAGATTGTGTGTATTAGGTAGTTGTTGAGAATTGTTAGATTATTTGTTAGATATTAATGCACTGTTGGCACAAGCATTTCGCTACACTCGCATTAACATCTGCTAACCGTGTGTATGTGACCAATACAATTTGATTTGATGTGTACGCCTACATAGATATTCCATTCAAAATCAGCCGTTTCCAGCTACAATAGTCGTTTACAACATTAACAATGTCTACACTTTATTTCTGATCAATTTTATGTTATTTTAATGGACAAAAAAATGTGCTTCTCTTTCAAAAACAAGGACATTTCAAAAGTGACCGCAAACTTTTGAACGTAGTGTATATCATAGTATACTATAATATTTTTTCATGTGTTAGAGTGTAAGAGGTGGACCTAGAGGAAAGAAAATGAGAAAGGGAGCGTGAGTATAGAGAGACAGAGTGAGAGGAGTAGAGAGACGAGGGTGGGGTTAGGCTGGGTCCCTGCCCAGAACACAATCTGGATCCTGTGTAGCTGCCAGACCACTGAACACACACACTAGTCCTGTGCATGTGCCAGACCACCCAGGTAGACAGAGGCCTGCAGGGCTTGAGGTGATGAGCAGGCACTAGGGCTCGCAGACAACACACATACACACACCCCTACACACGTTCTCACTAATGCCAATTTACAGCACCCTATTCCCTCCCACTGTAACCACGACTTAACACCAACTAGACACACACACACAAACATACACAACACTCCCCCTCCTTCACTCATTCCTTACCTCATTGTAAAGTCTCAATTCCTTACACAACACGAGAGAGAGAAAGAGAGAAAAAGAGAGAAAAAGAGAGGAAAAGAGAGAAAAAGAGAGGAAAAGAGAGAAAGGCAGAGAGAGAGAGAGAGAGAGAGAGAGAGAAAGGCAGAGAGAGAGAGAGAGAGAGAAAGGCAGAGAGAGAGAGAGAGAGAGAGGCAGAGAGAGAGAGAGAGAGAGAGAGAGAGAGAGAGAGAGAGAGAGAGAGAGAAAGAGAGAGAGAAAGAAAGGCAGAGAGAGAGAGAGAGAGAGAGAGAGAGAGAGAGAGAAAGGCAGAGAGAGAGAGAAAGGCAGAGAGAGAAAGAGAGAAAGGCAGAGAGAGAAAGAGAGAAAGGCAGAGAGAGAGAGAGAGAGGGAGAAAAAGAGAGAAAGGCAGAGGAGGAGAGGGAGAAAAACCCACAACACATCACATGCCCTTTATCTCTTTAGTGGGGGGTATCTTTATCTCTTTAGTGGGGGCTATCTTTATCAATTTTAGTGGGGGCTATCTTTATCTCTTTAGTGTGGGATATATTTATCTCTTTAGGTGGGGATATATTTAACTCTTTAGTGGGGGATATATTTATCTCTTTAGTGGGAGATATATTTATCACTTTAGTGGGAGATATACAGTATTTATCTCTTTACTGGGGGATATCTTTATCTCTTTAGTGGGGGTATATTTATCTCTTTAGTGGGGATATATGTATCTCTTTAGTCCTGTTTGAAATCCCTGAGCGGTTTCCTTCCTCTACGGAAACTGAGTTAGGAAGGACAACTGTATCTTTACAGTGACTGGGTGTATTGATACACCACCCAAAGTGCAATTAATAACTTCAACATGCTCAAAGAGATATTCAGTGTCTGCTTTTCTTTATACCCATCTACCAATAGGTGCCCTTCTTTGCGAGGCATTGGAAAACCTCTGTGGTGTTTGTGGTTGAATCTGTGTTCGAAATTAACTACTCGACTGAGTGACCTTACAGATCAATGTATGTGTAGGGTACTGAGATGGGGTAACACAAAAACAAAAAAAATTGTAAAAAATTGTAAAAACAAAATTACACTTTGACATTGTGGCACAACCTTTCAATTTAATCAATTTTAAATTCAGGCTGTAACACAACAAAATGTTGAAAAAGTCAAGGGGTGTGAATACTTTCTGAAGACACTGCACATGTGAGCGCACGAATATGTGTGTCAGGTAAGTGGGCTCATATAGCTTGGGTTTGTGAACAAGTGGTGTGTGTGTGTGTGTGTGTGTGTGTGTGTGTGTGTGTGTGTGTGTGTGTGTGTGTGTGTGTGTGTGTGTGTGTGTGTGTGTGTGTGTGTGTGTGTGTGTGTGTGTGTGTGTGTGTGTGTGTGTGTGTGTGTGTGTGTGTGTGTGTGTGTCCTGGTTCAATCAGACCTTTGGGGTAAGTAGATCATGTTTGACAGACCCCTGTACTAAAGCCATCTGTCCACACATACTAATATTGGCTTCACTATGAGAGTAGAGTAACGTCTGGCCTGTATCAGGAGAGAGTGAGTGTAAATGTGAGTGAGTGTAAGTGAGAGTGTGTGTAGGAGTGAGTGTGTGTAGGAGTGAGTGATTGAGTGAGTGTAGGAGTGAGGTGAGTGAGTGTAGGAGTGAGTGAGTGGGTGTGTGTGTGCGCGCGTGTGCGTACGAGGGGGCATGCGCGTGTGTGTGTGTGTGAGTTGTGTATTTTATTAGAATCCCCATTCCTGGGGTTCCACACAAAACATGAAACATTATACAGAATGACATAATACAGAACATCAATAAACAAGAACAACTCAAGCACAGAACTACATAAAAAAAATTTAAAGACACACGTAGCCTACATATCAATGCATACACACAAACTATCTAGGTCAAATAGGGGAGAGGCTTTGTGTCGCGAGGTGTTGCTTGATCTGTTTTTTTAAACCAGGTTTGCTGTTAATTTGAGCGATATGATATGGAATGTAGTTCCATGCAATAAGGGCTCCATATAATACTGTACACTTTCTTGAATTTGTTCTGGATTTGGGGACTGTGAAAAGACCCCTGGTGGCATGTCTGGCGGGATAAGTGTGTGTGTCAGAGCTGTGTGTAAATTGACTACGCAAACAATTCGGGATTTTCAACACGTTAATGCGTCTTATATAAAGAAGAAGTGATGCAGTCAGTCTCTCCTCAACTCTGAGCCAAGAGAGACTGGCATGCATAGTATTTATATCAGCCCTCTGATTACAGTGAAGAGCAAGATGTGTCGCTCTGTTCTGGGCCAGCTGCAGCTTAACTAGGTCTTTCCTTGCAGCACTGGACCACACGACTGGACAATATTCAAGATAAGACTAAACTAGAGCCTGCAGAACTTGCATTTTGGAGTGTGGTGTCAAAAAAGCAGAGCATCTCTTTATTAGGGACTGACCTCTCCTCATCTTTACAACCATTGAATCTATATGTTTTGACCATGACAGTTTACCAATCTAAGGTAACGCCAAGTAATTTAGTCTCCGCAACTTGTCCAACAGCCACACCGTTCATTACCAGATTCAACTGTGTAAGTCAGACATGTCTGTGGCGTGGTATGTGTAGCGTGCAGCTGGGCTTGTTGTCAGGGCAATGGCACAAGAACTCAGCTACCTCTTCCTGTGGTCAGAGGTAAAACAGCTGTGTGTGTGTTAAGGTACTCCACCACATACACAGTTGAGAGAGAGAGAAGAGAAGAGAGAGAGAAAGAGAGAAGAGTAGAAGAAAGAAAAGACTGATCTCTCAAACACACATAACTGTTTCCCTTCTAACACTTCCCCCCTCTCTCTGTCTCTCTCTGTCTACCCCCCTCCCTCTCTTCACAAATTAATGACAGATGTGAGTCAAATTAGAACCCCCCCATAACAAACAACCATAACGAAGTTAAAGCCCCCCTGCCACTGTTTCAGTAAAAAGCTGAGGGATGGGACTGGAGGAATGCAACCACTCTCAAATGCATAGAAAGAGCTATGGATGCAAGGACTGACCATCCATTACATAACAATTATAGTTTGGACCATGTTTTGAGGCTACACAGCGTTTGTTTGCATGTACATTGTTTACAAACATTGAAGTAAAATAAGATTATGTTTTGGGTTCTGATAGGGTACGACAGCTGAACTAAACGCACGAGGCATTTCTAAATGATATTTTTCATATACATATGATAGATTTATAATTCCAAAAATGGATGTAGCAACTGCAGATTGCCCCTTTAACCACCTCCCTACCTGGATTATGTTGGAGAGGATTCCTTTAAAGAACACCCTCTCCAACATAATCCAGGTAGAATCAGGAATTCCCCAGGGCAGCTGTCTAGGCCCATTACTTTTTTCAATCTTTACTAATGACATGCCACAGGCTTTGAGTAAAGCCAGTGTGTCTATGTATGCAAATGACACTATACACGTCAGCTACTACAGCGACTGAAATGGCCGCAACATTTAACAAAGAGTTGCACTTAGTTCCAGAGTGGGTGGCAAGGAAAAAGTTACTCCTAAATATTTCTAAAACTAAAAGCATTGTATTTGTGACAAATCATTCACTAAACCCAACTAAATATTGTAATAAATAATTTGGAAATTGAGTAAATCGAGGTGACTAAACTGCTTGGATTAAACCTGGATTGTAAACTGTCATGGTCAAAAACATGTTGATACAACAGTATCTAAAATGGGGAGAAGTCTGTCCATAATAAAGCACTGCTCTGCCTTCTTAACACTATCAACAAGGCAGGTCCTACAGGCCCTAGTTTTGTCGTACCTGGACTACTGTTCAGTTGTGTGGTCAGGTGCCACAAAAAGGGACTTTGCAATTGGCTCAGAACAGAGCACGGCTGGCCCTTGGATGTACACAGAGAGAAAAATGTTATAATATGCATGTCAATCTCTTGACTCAACGTGGAGGAGAGATTGACTTCATCATTACTTGTGTTTATGAGAGGTATTGACATGTTGAATGCACCGAGTTGTCTGTTTGAACTACTGGCACACAGCTCGGACACCCATGCACACCCCACAAGACATGCCACAAGAGGTCTCTTCACAGTCCCCAAATCCAGAACAGACTATGGGAGGCGCACAGTACTACATAGAGCCATGACTACATGGAACTCTATTCCATATCAAGTAACTGATGAAAGCAGTAAAATTAGATTTTAAAAAACAGAAAAAAACACCTTATGGAACAGCGGGACTGTGAAGCAACACAAAAACAGGCACAGACATGCATACACACACACACACACACATGATAACATATGCACTATACACACACGCACACACACACACACAATAACATACGCACTATACACACAAGTACACATGGATTTAGTACTGTAGATATGTGGTAGTGGTGGAGTAGGGGCCTGAGGGAACACAGTGTGTTGTGAAATCTGTGAATGTATTGTAATGTATTTAAAATAGTATAAACTGCCTTCATTGTGCTGGACCCCAGGAAGAGGATTGGGTTCGGTGGACAGATATTGGGCCCATCACCAATCAGGCCACAAAAAGGGTCTAACTTTCAGTTTGATGAATGAAGTCAAAAAGCGCCTGACAACCACACACACACACACACACACACCTGCAACACAACCACACACACACACACCTGCAACACAACCACAACCACACACACACACCTGCAACACAACCACACACACACACACACCTGCAACACAACCACACACACACACACCTGCAACACAACCACACACACACACACCTGCAACACAACCACACACACACTTGCAACACAACCACGAGCACAACCACACACACACACACCTGCAACACAACCACGAGCACAACCACACACACACCTGCAACACAACCACGAGCACAACCACACACACACCTGCAACACAACTACGAGCACAACCACACACACACCTGCAACACAACCACGAGCACAACCACACACACACCTGCAACACAACCACACACACACCTGCAACACAACCACACACACACCTGCAACACAACCACGAGCACAACCACACACACACACCTGCAACACAACCACGAGCACAACCACACACACACCTGCAACACAACCACACACACACCTGCAACACAACCACACACACACCTGCAACACAACCACGAGCACAACCACACACACACCTGCAACACAACCACGAGCACAACCACACACACACACCTGCAACACAACCACGAGCACAACCACACACACACCTGCAACACAACCACACACACACCTGCAACACAACCACACACACACCTGCAACACAACCACGAGCACAACCACACACACACCTGCAACACAACTACGAGCACAACCACACACACACCTGCAACACAACCACGAGCACAACCACACACACACAGGTACCTGCAGAGAGAAGGCTCGTAGGGCAGGTATAGGGATGAGAGCTGCCATGAAGAAAGCAGTGACGTTACTGATGGAGGTGAGAGCTACACTAGCCCCTGTCCTCTTCAAACACTCCCCCGTACGGTCCTACAGAGAGAGAGAGAGAGAGAGAGAGAGAGAGAGAGAGATAAAGAGAGATAAAGAGAGATAAAGAGAGATAACGAGAGATAAGGAGAGATAAAGTGAGATAAAGAGAGAGAGAGAGAGAGATAAAGAGAGATAAAGAGAGAGAGAGAGAGATAAAGAGAGATAAAGAGAGAGAGAGAGAGATAAAGAGAGATAAAGAGAGAGAGAGAGAGAGAGAGAGAGAGAGAGAGAGAGAGAGAGAGAGAGAGAGAGAGAGAGAGAGAGAGAGAGAGAGAGAGAGAAAGAGAGATAAAGAGAGATAAAGAGAGAGAAATCCATTCGAATTTCAACATGTTCAGATAGGGGCATACAAAACACAACACATTACAAGAGGAGATACATCATGACGCCTATGATATGATAAAAAAATATATTGCAGAGCATACGGAAGGAGATATCAAGAGCTGCAAAACATCTTGGTATGTTCCAACTTCCAACTTGATCTTCAGGCAAGTGTTTGATTGGATTAAGATATATGACAGGTGTCTGCCTCAGGTGTTTCGTAGGGTTGTGTTTAGGAGTGGAATACATTGCTCTTATCTCTCCATGACACCTTACTAAGCCTGAGTAGAAAGACTGCATGCAGCTTGTGTGGCTTTTTAGAGGAAAGAAAACAACGTCCTACCCACTCTTTGGTTGAGAGTTTCCTTTTGCGAGGGTGGATACCTTCATTTATAACATGTATGAACACAATACTTAATCACGCAAGATTTGACTTCTGTGTTAACAGTTATTATACACACACTAAGATCAAAAACCCGATGCTCACACACTTATCTCACTAACGTTCTGCAGACACAAAACACAATACATCCCGTCTTAGCCCTATCTGCCCCAGAATCACACTCACACTATGTTTGTTAGGGTTGGGTGACGATGATAGACGATGATAGACAGCCAACCTTTCGATGGTGACGACGTCGTGATGTGACAGACGATGGTTTAGCCTACTTGGTACATGGCTTGCGCCACGCAGTAAATACCACACGGGTGGCACTCCTAGTAACTGGCCTATTCCTACTATTTGCTGTAGCCTATTTCAATAAATATGTTATATGCAGAACGCAAGAGGAATTTAAGATATACAGAGCAGAGAATTCCACCAAAGCAGCGCAAAATTAAAAAATTAAGATATTGGGTCCAATAGGGTGCCATCATATATCACAATGTTTCATGAGTACATCATCATGACAGGACAAAGGTTGACTGTCCCAACGCTAGCGTGTGTGGAGTGTTGAGGACGTGTAGGACCACACACAGAGAGTGTGAGTGTCAGACAGAAGAGATCAGGTTCATCTCTGTTTACTGTTCATCTGGGGATGGAGGTAAGAGATCAGGTTCATCTCTATTTACTGTTCATCCGGGGATGGAGGTAAGAGATCAGGTTCATCTCTGTTTACTGTTCATCTGGGGATGGAGGTAAGAGATCAGGTTCATCTCTGTTTACTGTTCATCTGGAGATGGAGGTAAGAGATCAGGTTCATCTCTGTTTACTGTTCATCTGGGGATGGAGGTAAGAGATCAGGATCATCTCTGTTTACTGTTCATCTGGGGATGGAGGTAAGAGATCAGGTTCATCTCTGTTTACTGTTCATCTGGGGATGGAGGTAAGAGATCAGGTTCATCTCTGTTTACTGTTCATCTGGGGATGGAGGTAAGAGATCAGGTTCATCTCTGTTTACTGTTCATCTGGGGATGGAGGTAAGAGATCAAGTTCATCTCTGTTTACTGTTCATCTGGAGATGGAGGTAAGAGATCAGGTTCATCTCTGTTTACTGTTCATCTGGGGATGGAGGTAAGAGATCAGGTTCATCTCTGTTTACTGTTCATCTGGAGATGGAGGTAAGAGATCAGGTTCATCTCTGTTTACTGTTCATCTGGGGATGGAGGTAAGAGATCAGGTTCATCTCTGTTTACTGTTCATCTGGGGATGGAGGTAAGAGATCAGGTTAATCTCTGTTTACTGTTCATCCGGGGATGGAGGTAAGAGATCAGGTTCATCTCTGTTTACTGATCATCTGGGGATGGAGGTAAGAGATCAGGTTCATCTCTGTTTACTGTTCATCTGGAGATGGAGGTAAGAGATCAGGTTCATCTCTGTTTACTGTTCATCTGGGGATGGAGGTAAGAGATCAGGTTCATCTCTATTTACTGTTCATCTGGGGATAGACGTAAGAGATCAGGTTCATCTCTGCTTACTGTTCATCTGGGGATGGAGGTAAGAGATCAGGGGGAAAATAAAAACAAGTAAATACATGTCTGTGTATCCCCTCCTACACACACACACACACACACAGGCACACACACACGCAGGCACACACACACACACACACACACACACACACACACACACACACACACACACACACACACACACACACACACACACACACACACACACACACACACACACACACACACACACACACACGCAGGCACACACACACACACACACACACACAAAACGCAGGCACACACACACTCTACAAACCGTTTTAGTACCCCAGACCTCAAGACCCCACATCCTATGCATTAGTGTATACAAAGTACGCTCCTATAGACATTTGAATGTCTGGCTGTGTGTATGTTTGTGTGTGTGTGTGTGTTTGATGTTGCATCACAGGCTCAGACAGGCTCAGACACATTTGTCTAGGTGAGGGATAAGAGGAGGGGGAGACAGAGAGATGGAAGGGGGATGGATAGGTTTGTTTTCAATCTTCCCCAGAGCCCATATCTAAAAAAGTGTCTTAGAGTGCTGATCTAGGATCAGGTTCCCCCTGTTCATACAATCATATTCATTATGCTTTAAATAAGGCAAGAACTGGACGCAGATTATTTCTCAGACTAGTCCCTGCAGGAGGGGTTGAAGAAGCCATGCCCAATGTGATCAGTGTGGTGGTGGAAGCATAGTGTTGTTGATGTGTCTCACCTCAAATGGGATCCTCTTGTTCTGTCCCGTCTCACTGAAGGCATGGGCCAGGAGAAACACATCATCCACACCTACACCTAGTGCCAGGAAAGGAAGCACCTGAAATACACACCACACACACACACACACACACACACACACACACACACACACACACACACACACACACACACACACACACACACACACACACACACACACACACACACACACACGCGCGCGCGCGCACTACCACTTAAAACACACACTAACAATCAGTTGGCCAGGCTACATACTGTACATGTATGTACACCAGTTAGTCAATCTGTGTGTGATGTGTTACTGAAGTCTGCCTACAGTATGTGCAGGAGGCAGTGTTTGTAACCTTTGACTGATTGAACGGTAGTGTAGGTAACACATCAAAAGTTTGGGGTCACTTAGAAATATCCTTGTTTTTGAAAGAAAAACTATTTTTTTTGTCCATAAGAATTACATTAAATTGATCAGAAATACAGTGTAGAAATTGTTAATGTTGTAAATGACTAATGTAGCTAGAAACGGCAGATTTTTCTATGGAATATCTTCATAGGCGTACTGAAACCTGATTAAAGAAGCAATAAAACTGGCCTTCTTTAGACTAGTTGAGTATCTGGAGCATCAGCATTTCTGGGTTCGACGACAGGCTCAAAATGGCCTTCTGAAACTCGTCAGTCTGTTCTTGTTCTAAGAAATTAAGGCTATTCCATTCTCAAAATTGCCAAGAAACTGAAGATCTCGTACAACGCTGTGTACAGTCGTGGCCAAAAGTTTTGAGAATAACACAAATATACATTTTCATAAAGTCTGCTGCCTCAGTTTCTATAATGGCAATTTGCATATACTCCAGAATGTTATGAAGAGAGATCAGATGAATTGCAATTAATTGCAAAGTCCCTCTTTGCCATGCAAATCCCCCCCAAAAATGTCCAATGCATTTCAGCCCTGCCACAAAAGGACCAGCTGACATCATGTCAGTGATTCTCTCATTAACACAGGTGTGAGTGTTGATGAGGACAAGGATGTAGATCACTCTGTCATGCTAATTGAGTTCGAATAACAGACTGGAATCTTCAAAAGGAGGGTGGTGCTTAGAATAATTGTTCTTCCTCTGTCAACCATGGTTACCTGCAAGGAAACACTTGCCGTCATCATTGCTTTGCACAAAAAAAGAGTTTCACAGGCAAGGATATTGCTGCCAGTAAGATTGCACCTAAATCAACCATTTATAGGATCATCAAGAACTTCAAGGAGAGAGGTTCAATTGTTGTGAAGAAGGCTTCAGGGCACCCAAGAAAGTCCAGCAAGCGCCAGGACCGTCTCCTAAAATTGATTCAGCTGCGGGATCGGGGCACCACCAGTACAGAACTTGCTCAGGAATGGCAGTAGGCAGGTGTGAGTGTATCTGCACACACAGTGAGGCGAAGACTTTTGGAGGATGGCCTGGTGTCAAGAAGGGCAGCAAAGAAGCCACTTCTCTCCAGGAAAACATCAGGGACAGACTGATATTCTGCAAAAGGTACAGGAATTGGATTGCTGAGGACTGGGATAAAGTAATTTTCTCTGATGAATCCCCTTTCTGATTGTTTGGGGCATCCGGAAATAAGCTTATCCAGAGAAGACAAGGTGAGCGCTACCATCAGTCCTGTGTCATGCCAACAGTAAAGCATCCTGAGACCATTCATGTGTGGGGTTGCTTCTCAGCCAAGGGAGTGGGCTCACTCACAATTTTGTCTAAGAACACAGCCATGAATAAAGAATGGTACCAACACATCCTCTGAGAGAAACTTCTCCCAAACATCCAGGAACAGTTTGGCGACGAACAATGCCTTTTCCAGCATGATGGAGCACCTTGCCATAAGGCAAAAGTGATAACTAAGTGGCTCGGGGAACAAAACATCAATATTTTGGGTCCATGGCCAGGAAACTCCCCAGACCTTAATCCCATTGAGAACTTGTGTTCAATCCTCAAGAGGCGGGTGGACAAACAAAAACCCACAAATTCTGACAAACTCCAAGCATTGATTATGCAAGAATGGCCTGCGATCAGTCAGGATGTGGCCCAGAAGTTAATTGACAGCATGCCAGGGCGGATTGCAGAGGTCTTGAAAAAGAAGGGTCAACACTGCAAATATTGACTCTTTGCATCAATTTCATGTAATTGTCAATAAAAGCCTTTAACACTCATGAAATGCTTGTAATTATACTTCAGTATTCCATAGTAACATCTGACAAAAATATCTAAAGACACTGAAGCAGCAAACTACGTGAAAATTAATATTTGTGTCATTCTCAAAACTTTTGGCCATGACTGTACTACTCCCTTCACAGAATAGCACAAACTGGCTCTAACCAGAATAGAAAGAGGAGTGGGAGGCCCCGGTGCACAACTGAGCAAGAAGACAAGTACATTAGAGTGTCTAGTTTGAGAAACAGATGCCTCACAAGCCCTCAACTGGCAGCTTCATGAAATAGTACCCACAAGGGCCTCCCGGGTGGCATCGGGAGG